>NC_056731.1:1814097676-1814177676 GCF_019279795.1 Protopterus annectens
AAACTGGATAGTGCAGTGGTGCAGTGATTTGTGTTGTCGCCTCACAGCAAGAGGTTCTCTGGTTCGATTCTCAGCTGGGGTGCCGTCTGCATGTCTTCCCTGCGTTCATGTTGGTTTTCTCCGTGTACTCCGGGTTTCCTCCCATGTTACAAAGACATACATCTGGAGCATTTCTCCCAGGGCCTCCACTGAAAACTGGCTCGTTACAAGTCGGACTTTCCCACTAAACAAATGTTAAATAAAAATAATAATATAGTAATAAAAACAATAATAAAACTTTTTTATAGACAGCCCATTCCCTAAGCGCAACACTAAGTTCCAGGGTGTGTATTTCTGTGTAAATAATACCCTTCCAGGGGTGTAGAGGCCCAATGCCACCTTGGGTGTGCATTATTTACACAGTATCACACACTCTGTTGGGCATTATTGCTTGCTTTGAGGTAAGCAGACATTTGTTGCTATTAATAGCTTCTATCTTAGACTGATGATCCTTGCTTTCTTATTTTTTGACAGTGAATGCAAGGAGTTTACTAGGATATGTGTTATATGGTTGGTGACACCTCCCTGCTTAGGCTGTGAAGGATTTTTGTTTTTGTACTCTGCAATCTAGTTGAAAAATATATGTGTGTGTGTGTGTTTTATATATATATATATATATATATATATATATATATATATATATATATACCGACTATGTTTTAGCCAATGCAGCTGTTCAGATAGTAATGGTATATATAGTTAGAGATTGTGGTACAGTGAGGATCAGGGAACATGCTCTTCCCCTCCAGTAGTTCAATCTCAGAGGTGGTACATATCGGTAGCAGGGATGGGGGGCAGGCAGGGCCAGATGGATTGTGTCTTGACTGCAAAAAAATACTGGGTTTTTTTGTTTGTTTGTTCAATCTTTGTGGATTACTGTTTAGGTGCTTTGATGTAGTGGTTTTGGTTATGTCTGTGTTGACAGATCTACACCTCATAGGTTCATAGGTTGCCACTAGGCTATCAGCCCTAGGGCCTATACAAGCCTAGCCATAACAATTCCCTGACTATTTCTTCCCACACTATTTACTTCCCTGGACCCCTGTCTAGCAGGGCGACTGACGTGATCCCTGGGGTGAATTTCCTTTCTCCCATCCAATCGTCAAGATTCCTTTTGAAGAGGGCCAAACAGGCACTCTGCTTGACATGAATGGGCAATCTATTCCACAGTCTGGGGAGTCTCTGGGTCAGGAACCTATTCCTCCAGCATGTTTTGTTTATTGTGATGACAAGGTTTAGATCCCTGGAGCATGTGGCTCTGAGGGATTGGGATTTCTGTAAGTGTAGCATGTCCAACAGCTCTTAGTCTGACATGGCCTTGTATGTTATGCAGAGATCACCTCTGAGTAGACGATATGCGACAGAGTATAGCTAGAGTTTTTTAAGGCGGTCAGCATAGGGCATCTGCTTTAGGCCGGTTATTCTTTTAGTGAGGTATTTCTGTGGCCTTTCCAGTTGCAGATGTCTTGAGAGGTACATACCAAACGGGGTGCTGTATTCTATAATGGGTCTAATGAGGGATGAGTACAGTGGGACAATGACCTGCTTTTTTCTGGATGAAAAGCCCTTAGTGATGAGGTGTGCCACATAGAAGGACTTCCTGACTGTTGTGGCGATGTGGTTATCAAATGTGAGACACCACTGTCCACCTGTGTCCCTAAGCCTCTTATTACACTTTCGATGTTTAGTGTACTGCCACCTATATGGTAATTCACAGATACATGTTTTCTCCCAAAGGGGATAACTATACATTTCTTGGCATTGTGCTTGAGCCCACGGCTCTGGCACCAAGCATCTGTTTCTGTAAGGCCCTTTTGCACAGTATCCACATCATTTGGGGATTCAATAAAGTATTAGGCTGGTGTGTGTGTGTGTGCGTGTGAAGAACAGATTGTGTACATCTTCACCTTTCTTTATGAACAACACAATCAAAAGTAACAGATTGGAATGTGCATAAAGTCTGAGTTAACATAGAGGAGAAAGTAAGGCACCTAAGCAGAACACTTTATTAATATCAATGAAACAGTGCTGACTAAAAAAAGCATCAAGTGCAATGGCCAGTAACAGAACGGAAATATTATTCAATATAAATAAAAGACTGCCACAGGGTATGGTAACAGGACCATTTTTGTTTTCTATCTAGACAAACTACTACTGCCATGATTCATAGGTTGGTACTAGGCTATTGCCCCTAGGGCCTATACAAGCCTAGCCATAACAATTCCCTGGATATTTCTTCCCACAATATTTACTTCCTGGACCCCTGTCTAGCAGGGCGACTGACGTGATCCCCGGGGTGAATTTCCTTTCTCCCATCCAATCGTCAAGGTTCCTTTTGAAGAGGGCCAAAGAGGCACTCTGCTTGACATGTATGGGCAGTCTATTCCAGAGGCTGGGGAGTCTCTTGGTCAGGAACCTATCCCTCCAGCATGTTTTGTTTATGTGATGGCAAGGTTTAGATCCCTGGAGCGTGTGGCTCTGAGGGATTGGGATTTCTTTAAGTGTAGAATGTCCAACAGCTCTGGGTTTGACATGGCCTTGTATGTTGAGCACAGATCACCTCTGAGTAGACGATATGTGACAGAGTATAGCTGGAGTTTTTTTTACGGCAGTCAGCACAGGGCATCTGCTTTAGACCTGTGATTTTTTTTAGTGAGGCATTTCTGCGGCCTTTCCAGTTGTTTCAGGTGTCTTGAGAGGTACATACCAAATGGGGCATTGTATTCTATAATGGGTCTAATGAGGAATGAGTACAGTGGGTCAATGACCTCATTTTTTCTGGATGAAAAGCACTTATTGATGAGGTGTGCCACATAGAAGTATTTTCTGACTGTTGTGGTGATGTGGTTATCAAAGGTGAGACCACTATCCACCTGTGTCCCTAGGTCTCTTATCACACTTTCAGTGTTTAGTGTACAGCCACCTATGTGGTAATTCACGGGTACATGTTTTTTCCCCAAAGGGGATAACTATACATTTATTGGCTTTGAGCTTGAGCCCATGGCTCTGGCACCAAGCAGCTGTTTCTGTAAGGCCCTTTTGTAGAGTATCCACATCATTTGGGGATTCAATAATGGCTCTCAGTTTGCAGTCATCTGCAAACTTTGTTAGCCAGAGTCCCTTAGTATTGGCCTGTACTTCAGGGAAGTAGATGCCAAACAAGAGTGGTCCCAGGACTGAACCCTGAGGTACTCCACTTGTCACTTGTCTGGAGCTGGACTTGCAGTCAGCTACTTTTATAGTGTGGGTTCTGTCAGTAAGCCAGTTGGCAACCCATCGAGTGACGTAGGGATTAATGCCCAGCTTAGTAAGTTTATCTAAGATTCCAGAGTGGGGGATGGTGGCAAAAGCCTTGGCGAGGTTCAGATAGGCTGTGTGGACCACCTTACCCTTGTTCATGGCTCTGGAGACTGATATGAATAAGTCAATCAGGTTCAGGAGACAAGATCGGCCCTTCACGAAAGCAAACTGGGTGGGGTCCAGTGTTTCAAGGTTGCCAATGTCTTTGTTTATAAGTTCCATGATAATACATTCCATGGCCTTGCAGATCAGGCTCGTCAGACTGATTAGGCAGTAGTTCCTGGGATCCAAGGTGGATCCCCCCTTGTGGAGTGGGATAACTGTAGATGTCCTTCAAGGATGCATCTGCAGTCATCACATATGGGTTGTCCTGCCTCAGGCAGCCCTTCGGTCGGCCGGATTCCAAAGTCTGGGTCCGGCGTCGGCTGATGTCGCCCTTTCCCTGACATCAGAGCGACTGGGTTATAGAAGCGTCAGCTGACGCCATCTTCCTCAGTCTTTCTTGCCGCGTGGTGCCCGAAGCAGAAGCAGTTCGCAAGTGCCGGTCGGCCAGCTCCTGTAATTCAGCTACCGAAGACTTCAAAAGCTAAGTACCCTGTTGGGGACTCTTTCTTGCCTCAGCCGATGTCAGATAAAGTTAATAATTGCTTAACTTGTGGGAAACAAATACCTCATAAGGATTCCCACTCTTACTGCCTCCCCTGCCTAGGCCCAGACCACGACGTCTCGGCCTGTTCAGCCTGTGCTTCCTTCAACCGATGCACTCTTAGACGTCGGGCGGAGTTTGCAGAGGAATTTTTTGGGGCTAGTTTTTCGTACAATATGCCGTCGGAGACTCCGACTTCACATTTAACAAAGAAACGGAAGGACAAGGACCAACACAGGCGGGCCACGGTTTCGGCTGAAACCAAGGCCAGGCCTACCGCGAGTGTCTCGGTCTCGGCTGAAACCGAGTCCTTGGTACAACCGACAACCTCGGCCCCGGAGGCCCCTGCTGAGTCGGTTATTGAATTTCCATCAGAAACTGGTGTCCTGGAACCTTCCGACACCATTCCTCTAGACAAAATTACACCAGCACGTGGTGCAGCCAGGCCTCCTGCATCCATGTCCATAAAGGCATTCTCTAGGGCTAAAGCTGCTAAACTCTCAAAAGCTTTGCCTCCTAAGGTTATCCCTCAGGGACCCACTACAGGTTCACAGATTCTTAGGTTAGCAGAGGACCTTATTTCCTTAATAAGGGGCTCACAGCCTCATCCGGACAGGGGCTCTCAACCTCCTCCAGACAAAAGGCCCAGGGTTGAGCCCTCTGATCCCCACTCCTCAGATGAGGCCTCTGATGGCTCTACTCTCTCGGACTACCAGGAGGAGGCTTTTTCGGCCTACGAGGATTCTGATGCAGAGGAATCTATCCCCTCGGCCTCCCCTCCTGAAGAGCTGTCCTTCGGGGAGACATTTCACACTATGAGAGAGCATTTCCAATGGCAGGGCCAGGAATTCTCTGATTCCAGGAAGAGATTAAGGACTTTCTTGCATTTGCCTCAGCATAGACCTTTGGCTATTCCTCCTGTTTTGAATGTCATTGATGATGTGTACTCTGAGTCTAGCACAACCCCTGACTCTCTCCCTCCGGCTCCTGTCAAACCCGATAGGTACTACAGGGTCCCGGACTCGCATCTTTTCCTTTACAAGGCCCACTCTGCTGATCCAGAAACTATTTCCCAGGGCCCTAAAGGGGTTGCAGCTGCCACTACTAAAAATCCTCTCCCCTCTGAAAGGGAGTCCAGAGCTTTAGAGAGATGGGGTAAAAAAGTGCATACTTCTGCTACTCTCTCTATGTGGGCATTAAATTGTCAATTTCATATGATACAGTACCAAAAGTATTTGTTAGATGAATTGCATAAAAAACTGTCTTCACCTGAACCCCTAGATCGCAAATCACTTCAGGATCTGGTACATAACTCCAAACAGGTTAGCAACCATTTCTTGCAGTGTGGTTATGATGCATTGGAAGCTTCATGTAGGTCAGCTATGACAGGTGCAGTCATACGTAGGCATGCTTGGCTGAAGGAACAATCTCTGCCAGACCATGTTAAAGCAAAGCTTCTGGATGCTCCACTGGAAAAGCAAAAGTTATTTGGCTCCACTGCTCAGGAGGTCTTAAAGAAATTTGAAGAAAAGGCAAAATCTGTACAAACAGTCAAAGATTTTCTCCAAGTCCAACCACCAAGATTCAGCAGAAATTGGCCTTCCAAGAATTGGTCCTTTCCAGACACAGAGAGGTTTCAGAGAGGCAAGAACAGGCGTGCCAGAGGTAGAGGGCAAGCTAGAGGCTCCTACAGAGGACGTCAATGGCAGCCTCCCAACCAGAGAGGTAGTGCAGGACCTACAACTGCTGCACAAGGACAGACCCAATGACTTTACTTTGACACCGCCAACCAGGGCTCAATTGGAAGCACCCTTGGGCGGAAAGCTTTCTTTATTCTCAGAAAATTGGCACAGTATTACAAGGGACAAATGGACACTACAAATAATAGACAAAGGATACAGGTTCCATTTTCACACATTACCAAAAAGAAAAGGCATGCCAGACCTGCCACCGAATCAAAGGGCAGAGGCTTTGAAACAAATCTCCAACTTAATGCAAATGAAAGCTATAGAAAAGGTTCCTCTCTCAGAACAAGGCCAATGATTTTATTCCAGACTATTCCTTGTTCCAAGAAAAGAAAAGCAATGGAGGCCTATTCTCGACTTGTCCGCACTGAATACTTATCTCATTGTGCCAAAATTCAAAATGCTGACTCTACAGCAGCTTCTTCCCATGCTGGGTAAGGGGTCTTGGCTGGTAACTCTAGACCTCAAGGAGGCATACCTGCATGTCCCTATCAGACAAAGTTGCAGAAGACACCTGAGATTTCTTGCAGGTTCAGAGCATTATCAGTTCTCAGCATTGCCCTTTGGCTTATCTACTGCGCCCAGAGTATTCACGAAATGCCTGGCATCAGTAATTGCACACTGAAGACTTCAGGGGATTCAAATATACCCATATCTGGACGACTGCCTTATACAAGCGGACAGCCAACAAACTTTGGTAAAACACTTGGATTATGCCATCCACCTACTTCAGGCCTTGGGATATACAGTCAACATTCACAAATCAAGACTTGTTCCATCCCAAAGAATAACTTTTCTGGGTGCGAATCTAGACACAACCACCCAAATGGCTTTCCTCACAGAAGAAAAACAAAGTCAACTACCGGATTACTTCAAAAATCTGACAAGACAAACTCAGCTGATTGCAAGGAAAATCCTGCAGGCCCTGGGTTACATGGCTTCTTGCATCCTTCTGATTCCACAAGCAAGACTGCATATGAGAAAACTACAATGGTACCTAAGGAGTTTACGGACTCAGCAGAGTCACAGCTTAGAAACTTTGATACCACTCATTCCATGCCTTCAAAAGGAATTTCTGTGGTGGGCTCAAGCAAGCCAGTCAAACAGGGGTCTGCCCTTCAGCAAACCAATAGCCAGCCAAACCATTACAATGGACGCTTCAGACCATGGATGGGGAGCGCACATGGAGGGCAGATGCATTCAAGGACTATGGTCACAAAAAGAGCTACGCATGCACATAAACCAAAAGGAAATGCTGGCAGTGATACATGCAATCGAAGCCTTCAAACCCTTTCTGCATCAAGGCCACCTGCTAATAATGACAGACAACACCACAGTTATGTGGTACATAAACAAGCAAGGAGGCACCCATTCCTACCCTCTTTGCAGACTGGCAATGAATCTATGGGAACTTTCCTTGAAACTCAATATAGAGCTGCAATCCCAGTTTGTGCCAGGAAAAGACAATATACTGGTGGACAGCTTAAGCAGAAATATCATGGATGCACACGAATGGATGCTGCACCCAGACATCTTCCTACAGATAACACAATCATGGGGGAGGCCGGACATAGATCTTTTTGCCTCCCCCCACAATCATCAGCTGAAGAAATTCTGCTCAAGGACATACCACCCACAAGCATGGAAAGTGGGCGCCCTCTCTTTCAGCTGGAGAACTCTAACAGTGTATGCATTTCCACCTCTTCCATTAATGACCAAGGTCTTACTGAAGATCAGGACAGAGCAGCCAAAAGTGATTCTGATAGCTCCGGACTGGCCAAGACAGCACTGGTACCCACTGTTAAAGAGCATGCCACGCACGAAACCATGGCCTCTTCCTCAATGGTCACTTCTCCTGACACAGCACAATTACAAAACTCTGCATTCCAACCTGAAAACCTTGCAACTAACAGCCTGGAAAATACCTTGACTCCTCCTCAGGATAAGCTATCCAAGAGAGTGAAGGATATCATCATGGAAGCTCGCCGGCCTTCCACAAGAAAGGCATATTCAGCAAAATGGAAAAGATTTCACACTTGGAGCACCACAAAGGGCCTAGATGCGACAGTGATGAACATGGCACATATCCTGGATACTTGGCAGAAATCTCCACAATGGCCTGTCTTACTCTTCCATTAAAATTCATGCTTCAGCAATTTCAGCAGAGTACAATACTGATCCACCTGTCTTCTCTCATCCTCTCCTAAGACAGTTTCTAAGAGGAATTAAAAACATCAATCCTCCAAGGAAACCACCAGTGCCTACTTGGGACCTTAACTTTGTGTTGGAAAAACTAACACTGCCTCCCTTTGAACCAGCAGCATCTGCAGAACTACAGTTCCTGTCTTGGAAGACTGCCTTCCTTCTGGCCATAACCTCAGCAAGAAGAGTAGAGTTACAGGCCCTCATGGCAGTACAGCCATTTCTTACTTTTCATCAGGACAGAGTCTCATTGAGAACCAATCCTTCATTTATGCCAAAGGTGGTATCCAGGGTCTCATTAAACCAAGCTATTCACCTGCCTACCTTCTTTCCAAATCCACAAAACAAAGGGGAGAAACTTCTGCACACCCTGGACATACACAGACAGTTGCGCTACTACTTGGACAGAACTAAAAGTTACAGAAAAACTGACCAGCTGTTGGTAGCATATGCTGCTGTTGCACAAGGAAAAGCAATTTCCAAACAGACAATTTCAAAATGGATAGGGAATTGCATTCGTTTTTGTTACTCCTTTCATGGGAAAACTGTGCCAGCTAACATTATACCTCATTCCACCAGAGCCACAGCCACCTCCACAGCCTTCTTAAGAGGGGTGGCTACCAAGGACATTTTAGAAGCTGCTACAAGGAGCTCCGTGTATACATTTTCCAAGCATTACAATTTACCTTTATATTCCAGATCCAGAGCAGGCTTTGCTACGGCAGTCCTGCAGGGCATTTTAGCTACACCATCCTTTACATAGATCCTCCACCCCCAGATTGGCTATGGTATTCTACCCATATGTGATGACTGCAGATGCATCCTTGAAGGACATAGTACAGTTTTGTACCTACCATAAATGTAGATGTCTGATAGGTATGCATCTGCAGTCAGGTTTACCCTCCCTCCTTCCCCTCTGTGGTATTTATTGGGTACTTTTCCCTCTCATAGCTAGCTGGGGTTATCTATTATGGTGTATTTGTTTTATATATATATATATATATATATATATATATATATATATATGCATATATATTTCTGTGCATGTTTGGAATTTATTGCATTTCTCCAAATTTAGCCTTCCTTTGAGGGCACCTGGCATCTTGGGCAAGAAAAACTGAGGAAGATGGCGTCGGCTGACTCTTTTATACCCCAGACGCTCTGATGTCAGGGAAAGGGCGACATCAGCTGACGCCGGACCCAGACTTTGGAATCCGGCCGACCGAAGGGCTGCCTGAGGCAGGACAACCCATATGTGATGACTGCAGATGCATACCTATCGGACATCTACATTTATGGTAGGTACAAAACTGTACACTTTGTGCATCATTCAGTGGGCACAAAGCCTGAGATGAGGCTATGATTAAACATGACACTTAGGTGAGGTGCCAGTTCATTTTGTAGTTCATGTAGTACACAGCCCGGGATGTCATCTGGCCCCATGGATGCTGTATTCTTAGCTTTGGAAAGTGTGTTTTTTACCTGTGTGGCTTTTATTACTGGAATTTGGCAATCTTCCGGTACTGAGATGGGCTATTTAGGGGATGAGAGGGGGGTGAAGTTGGCACTGAATTGATCTGCCAGGATAGTGGCAATATCCTTGGGATCAGTATATTTAATGCCATTTTGTTGTAGCTCAGAGCAGATCAGAGCATTGCCATTTAGATTCTTGACATAGTTATAGAATGCCTTGTGGTTGTCTTTGGAATTTTCAGCAATTTTATTTTCGTAACTAGCTTTGTAGGATTTTATGAGGGATCTCAGCTTCTTACTGAGGCTGGTAACTGAGTTTTTTGCATCCTGGGATTTTCTTCTTTTCTGCAACAGTTTCTTCCTTTTGTTGTAAAGTTTGTTTATAGCAGAGGACCACTAGATTGGCTTCACTTTTTTGGAGGAGAGCATCTTTGTTCTATTTGGGATGGTACGATTCATGCATGAGTGGATGTGCTCATACAGTGCCTTAGTGTAGGACTCAGCAGTTGAACTTTCAGTTCCCGTCTGCATGGGTGTCATGAAGTTTGTCACTTCTGACTTGAGTCATAACTATAGACTATTAAAGGTCAACTATAATGGCATTTTAAGTTGCATGTGTGTGTGAGGAACAGGAGAGGATATAAACATCTTATAGATTGAAAGATAAAATACGGAGCAGGTCTAAACATTCATTAACAGGGACAAAACTAACAGCAAAAGTCTTAGACATGGAAATAACACAAGCAGGTAAACATTAGGAAGAGGTAAATTAGAAAGTACAACTGAATAAAGATATGGTGATTATGGTATAAACAGAGAGCCGACATTTGATTACCGTATTGAAATAAAATGTAGAAAGGCATCCACTATTAAGGGGCATAAATACTTGTTGTGTCTTTCGGCTTTTCCCGGTTAGGGGTCACCACAGCAGAACTCCGGTCCACTAATGATTGGTAGTTGATTTTTACGTGCCGAGTTACCAGCCCTGACGCACAACCTTCAACGAAGGTACGCCCATTCACGCATGTCTCCACGCAGAAGACGCTCTAGCTGAGAATCGAACCAGACAGCGTCTTACTGTGAGGCGACAACGCTACCGTAGCACCACCACCGCGGGACATTAAGGGGCATAAATACTACATTTCATAAAATCTAGATTACCTATTTTTATGTCACTGGCAAGGGCAAAGCTAAAACATACTACTACAGTTTGGTTAAATGATTAAAAATAAGCATAATGTTTTCAAAAGGATTTACCAAAAAAAAAGCTACGTGTCAGGAAAGATGATTTTGAAAAAACATTACAGTTTTTGGAATTGTTTACAATATGTTAACGAGACTTCAAGTGGAGTTGACAATGCTATTCAGAGCATTTGACGTTGAACATTTAATAGGCTGCTGGGATTATAGAGACTCATACTGAACAGGTCTGTCTGGGCAGAATTTGTAAGAAGTGACAGCATCTGTAAGAGGTTTAGATCAATATTTTTGTTGTTCGGTTATTTGAAGTGGTCTTCTAGGTTCAAGATGACTTCCTGGCTAGTCCATGTGACATGGGAGGCCATGGAAACCTATATGAATTAAGGCTGCTGTACATCATACTATGGGCCATACACAGCAGCATGGAACCCAATGTAAAATGATAACATCTTCCCTATCGATACTGCACTCATTAACAGTTTACATCTTTCTGGCAGATTATTCGAAAGCATTTCTATACAATCTTTCTGTGTACTCCTTAGTGCTACAATGTTTTTGAATATACTACTTTCTGGTGCATGGCTGTCATACGGCAATACTAACAGGTGCCTGCTTAGCAACAGCAAAATCATTTAAGCAGCCCATCACCCATACTATCATTGAGTGCATATTCTGACATACATGTACCTGTACATACCATATCAATCTAAGAAAGTAAAATAATTCACTGAAGGACAAAGACAGCCCTCTTGTATACTTTCTTTGTACAGGCACAGTGGCTACAACACTGGCCACAAGGACAACAATGAAATATCTGTTTAGTGAGCATGTTACTCTATGGGGTGCAGATGTCAGTGTGACCTTTTGGGGGCTGTAATGTCTGTATGTCACAAATCCATCTAGACAACACTCCTATACACATCTAGTCATGTTACCGACTGATTATCCTTCCCTTTCTGTTTGTGCATGGTTTTGCTGCCCCACAATGTAGCCCTAATGTGCTACTAATTGAGAAACAAGTAATGACAGTATTATGTAAGAATAAAAATCACAAAAGGTTGTGCATTTACTGAGGATATGTAAACATATACTCAGACAGTTTCATTAGTCATCTGAATAATGTGAACCATCTCATCTGTGTTTTCCTAATGATAAACCCTTGAGGCGACAAAAGCAAAATTCTTTACAAGCGTTAGGGTACCTTCCAAAAAAACATGGAATTAGAAGTCTGTAGAAGCAAACTAAACAAAGGTGTTGTTAGGTGGCAACGGTGATGTTTGATACAGTGTATTTCTACTTATTCTCTAAGCTTTATTGCATTGCTTGGTAATCATCACAATAGTTCACAATTTCCTGTATGTGAAATGTATGCTGCAAAACACCCTCTCTTTTTCCCACAAGTTTGTAATGAAACATCTAAAATCACTAGTCAACTGTCTTGCGATTTCAAATGCACCACTAGAGATGAACAGAATTGTAGATATTAGTTGAGGGTTTCTGATGTCTTTGACTACTCAGTAATATTCCGATGAAGCTGCCATTTAAGGTGGAAAAATAAGTTTTAATTCTACATTATACTATGGTCACCACAAAAAAGGCAATCTTACAGGGTAAGTCCAAATTGGCCACAAATTATCTACTTAATCACCCACTACAAGAAAATAATCAGCAAGTTTAAAAAAAAAAAAAAAACTTGCTGATCAGCAAAGAAAATTAATAAACAGCCATTTCCTTTTCCATTCTGAATAGTTTTAAAACACATATTTTCCATGACTGGTATTTCAGCAATGAACAGAACTCACTTAAGTGATTGATGTTCTGCTTTGCTGAAAGTCCGTAACCTACACTGAGGTTATATTAAATAAGATGGTGGAATGGCAGGGAATCTGCCATTACAGCGCACACATATTCATTTTATTTTATTTTCAACTTTGATGAAGAGTCTGCCAAATCTGACATGATGTTCTTAGTTCCCAATTTTGAAAAGTATAAAATATGCATAATAAATACAACTGCAGCTTGATTCCAAGGCACAGAGGGATACAACTTTTATATGATCAAAGTGACCAGGGGTTCAATTAGCAGCTCTCGCCCTGGAGGAAGCAGGCAGGCAGAGAGAGGAATGAAAGAACATGACCCGGTTACCTCTCTCAGGGGGGGGGGAGAATATGGGAGCTTGGTGAGCACAAGAGGTGTTGCGATTTCTCTGGTGAAGACCAAGGAAAAGAAGACAACACAGATCTATCAATATGGTAAATGCATAACTTTCATACCCTATGTCTTTTTTCATCTAATTCAACATGTGGAACTGATT
Source organism: Protopterus annectens (assembly GCF_019279795.1). Taxonomy (NCBI): domain Eukaryota; kingdom Metazoa; phylum Chordata; order Ceratodontiformes; family Protopteridae; genus Protopterus; species Protopterus annectens. The sequence continues at coordinate 1,814,110,596 of NC_056731.1, forward strand.
CTCAAACTGCCCGACACAGACCTTAGTGGTTTCAGACAGACTGCAAATAAAACAAAAACCAGGATGCGGAACTCCACCAGAATATGACAGATAAGCAAAATAAAATGACAGAGTAGAGCTCCTACATGGCAGAAAAGCAGGCTCCAAATAAAAACAAACACTTTCATGGTTAACAACCGCTTCATCAGACAACACAGTGACAAACTACAAAAGCTCTTATACAGTATATCAACCAATAAAAAGCTTCTCTCAGCAATGTCCACTTAGTACACAAATTTAAAGTAAAACATGCATTTAAAATCAGTGCTTTAAGGCTCTGACGCAAGAATGGCTTAAGTGAGACCATATAATTAATACCGGGGAATATATCAGCTTTAAAAACAAAATCCATTTTTTTACTTGAGGAGATAAAAGAGCTACAGAATTAGATTATGACTTGCTTTTCTGTGGATGTTATACAGGATCACCTTGATACCCTGTATGAGAATTTAGCAGCATATGAAAAGAGATTGCAAGTGATTAAAATTAAGAAATTGCAAAGGGACATTAATGATTTCAGACTTGGTGCTGTTTTTGCCTGGTTGAGGTTATCTACCAATCATCATGCTGTACCTGTTGATCAGCCTATTGACAGAGGGCTTGTCAATAGAAGGACCACCTGTGAGATGACGTCAGAAGCTGTTAATCAAGCCACCCTGCCTGGAGGTGAACCTATCACGGGAAATGTTGTCGATGGAGGGATGGCTCAAGAGATGACGTCAGTACTGCGAGCATCTATTCCTTCTAACACACCTGTGGTAGCGGCTACAGGTGTGTCTATGGCATCAACCAGTTCCTCGACTTATGTAACAAGGACTGTTGGCTCAGGATCACCAGAAGCATCCACGAGTACAGCTACTGGAACCCCTTTTAAGGGACATAGCCTTTTTCCATTACCGGAGCCTTTACCAATAAAACAAGGACAACAGAATGGATGGTCACAGAGCAGAGGGAGGAGGGCGCATTTGTCAATCACATCAAACAGAGAGTCGGGTGATATATAGAAACACCCGCAGTACAGTAAGAATGACTTAGTTATCAATCTCTCTTGCTTACAACTGATTGAAGCACAGTATTCTGTACTAAATAAGGGACTTTCATTTATAACATCTAGGAAGTCTGATATGTTAGATGTGCTTTTGAGTTTAACGATATTTGCCAGAGATTTAATTTTGTGTGCCGACTTTAGAAAGTAGATACCGCTAGTAGCTATGCACCTTTTAAGAAACCAAGTACATATGTATCCAAGATTCATGAGGCTTTTTGTAATGTATGTGAAGACAAGATTAGGAGTTCTGTTCTTTTAGGAGATTGTGCAAGTGTGCATATTTCAATTTAAGTAAAACTGAGAGTGAAGCACTTATTGAATTGAAAAATATTAGAACTATTGAATTCCGTCCAGCAGATAAAGGGGCAGGATTGTACTGCTTGACAGGGACATGTACCTTAGGAACATGACAAATTTACTTATTGACCAGGCTATCTTTGTCAGTACTAATAGAAGTGTGATTAAAGCACTAATAGAGTAGTATTTTTGGTGTCTGAGTTGTTAGTCACTGGGGCTATAACGGACAATTTAAGTATTTTAGTGTCGACACTCCAACCATTCCTATGATTTATGGACTACCGAAGGTCCATAAGAATTTGCTTGACCCACCTATGCATCCCATAGTTTCTGGGAGAGGGTGGGTCACTGAACCCCTGTCGATCTTCGTTGAGAAGCTACTATGTCCTACAGTAGATAAAGAACCTACTATTTTGAGAGACACAAAAAATTTTCTGGAAGATCTATACAGGGGGACCATAGGTTTAGATCCTGGTAAGGAGGTGTTTTTAGTGACACTAGACAAAGGGTCGCTGTTCACAGTAATCCCCAATGATTGGGAGATAGAAAATGTGAGAGAACAGTTGTTGAAAAGAAAGCATTACTCTGGTGACAAAATAAATTTGATATGTGGATTGTTGGAGATTATTTTAGAAAACAATGTTTTTATTTTTGGTAAAGAGTACTATTTACAGAAGGTTGACGTAGCCATGGGCACAGCTTGTGCCAATAGCTACGCCAACCTTGCATTAGCTAAATGGGAGACAGAGATGGTTTTTACTAACACATCATCCATTATCTGGTACAAGTGGTTTATGGAGGATGTCTTCTTGTCATGGGAGGGGGATGAAGGAAGTTTACATGCTTTTATAGAGTATTTACATATCACTGCCATTTTTCTGAAGTTTTCACATGCATACTCTGTATGAGAGACTTGTTTCTTGGATGTTAAAGTTCAGAGATCTGCTCTGGGTGTTTTTAAGATGGGTCTCAATAGAAAGAAAGTTAGGAAAAATATGTTGTTGCACAGAGAGAGTATGCACCCTCGTCATATTCCTAGGAATGTCCTGACTGTCCAGTTCCTTAGGATGATGAAGCTACATAATGATGATGAAGGACTATCTGATGCATTTAGTAAACAAAGCAGATTTCTTGAATAGGAGTTATAAGGAGAAAGAGATTGATCAATGCATACAGTCAGTCAAAGAATGAATTACAAGAGGTAGACCATTTTTATTCTGAGGTCATGATCCCAGCACATGCCCCTCATGTGCAAGTGAATGGAAGAAGAGTTAGGTTTCCAGTGACTTTCTCTAGTGATGTGAATATATTTTGCAAATCATTAAGAGAAATTGGAATATCCTATATGCTGATAATGAGCTTAGAGGCATAGTAAAGGATAAACAGAGTTTTTCTTTTGGAAATAATATGTCAATTAAAAGACAATTGTGCTATAAAAAGGACTGGGTACCATCTATAGATTCCCAGAGAGGAGGGACTTATCCATGCAGGCACTGTGGGGCCTGTACATTTATTTTTACTGGGTCTAGTTATTTGCTTCCTACACATGGCTGTTACATAGATTTCCCCTTGTATGCTGATTGCAGCACTAGGAATACAGCGTATTATGTCTTCTGTGTTCATTATGGTGCCTACTATATGGGAAAAATGAATCGCTTACTTAGGGAGCAAGTACTTAACACATTAGGGATATTAGGAATAATAAAAGTACTAGTGCATTTGCAAAACATGTTGAGCTAAACAATGAACAGCATCAGTTTAGATTTTTTTGTCTTAGAAATAGTAGCAGAAGACTTTGGGGGGGGGGGCATTAAGAATAAAATGGAAGCATGTGAGCAAAAACGGATTTTGTTTTTTAAAGCTGATATATTCCCCGGTATTAATGATATGGTCTCACTTAAGCCATTCTTGCGTCAAAGAGCCTTAAAGCACTGATTTTAAATGTATGTTGTACTTTAAATTTGTGTACTAAGTGGACATTGCTGAGAGAAGCTTTTTATTGGTTGATATACTGCATAAGAGCTTTTGTAGTTTGTCACTGTGTTGTCTGATGAAGTGGTTGTTAACCGTGAAAGCGCTCACCCATTAAACAGTGTTTGTTTTTAATTTGGAGTCTGATTCTCTGCCTTGTAGGGGGCTCTACTCTGTCATTTTATTTTGCTTAGTGGTTTCAAAGGAGGATATTATAAAGTATGAGAGCCGAAAGATGTGTAAATTCTGGACTGCACATCTAATTTATAGTGAGATACAAAGGTATGAGTTGAAGATCACGTTCCAGCAGTTCATATGTCCCTGATAGGCATTCTTTTTGCAAATGCTGTTAAAGTTGCCATTGCTCTCGTAGAATGGACCTTAGACTTTTACTGTAAAGGCATAACTCTTGAATCATAAACAAATGAAATGCAGTCTTCTAACCATTTTGAAAGGGTTATCTTGGGTACTAATTGTCCCAACTTTGTCTTAGAGATTGATATAAACAGTTGATCTGATTTTCTGAAATTCTTAGTACAATGGAGATGGAACCTAAACTGTCTGTGGAAATCTATGGTATGTAAAGTATGTTTTCCAAGAAATACATTTTATATTTACGGATGCTGCTGTTTGAAGGGCTTTTTGATTAGAGACTGGAGTAAGATGCTAACATCCTAGGGAGGGACTAGATCATGAATTGGGGGTCTCAATAAAAAGGTTTCTCTAAGGAAGGCTTTTGTCAATTTGAGAGAAGCAATAAAAGTGTGATGTTATGGGCTAATGCCAGCATAGCCAGCTGGAGTTCTGTAAAGAATGATACGTCCTTTGAATATCAAACTGATTTGGCGGCTGGTGACTTCAAATCACAGGGGGGCTGCAGGAGACAGCTGAACGGGTGGGGTCAATGGGGAAGGGGTGTGGTCAACTAGAAAGGGGAGGAGCTATGCACAACACCACAAAAACTAACTTTAATTAAATACGCTGTCCTGGGTGGCAAACCATCATTATGAAAGTCCAATCAAGACAAAAATAAGTGTAGAAGAATAAAAATATTTCAATGCATTGGCTGCATGACAGCTTACTTAATATCTAGATGGAAACAAAAGGTTGTGAGGCATGAAAAAATAAATTACTTTTTAAAAACATTACTGGAATGCCAGTCAAAATCAAGTATAAGAAAAACCAGAAGCACTCAACTCAAACCACTTCTCCTTGCACTGTAGTTCTAATTATAATATATTCAACTTTATTAAAGTACCAAATAACATGCTGAAAGTAGAAATTTCTGTGATGCCCCCACTTGTAAAAATGTTTCTTATCCAAAAAAGACCTGCTGCCTGACAACTTGTTTCATGGGGAAAACATGATCAAAGTAAAAAAATGAAAAGCAAACAAGAAATAAGCTCAAGATACATTGCTTAAAGGATTACTGTACAGGTTATGGACCACACATGATTGGCATTCTGTTTAGTTTACGGGTAAAGTCTGTAGAGATGACTGGAAGTCTCCAACAAGTGTAATGAGCTTTTTAAAATAATGGAATCCTGTCCTTTAATACCCAAGGCTTATACATTATCTAGTCAAGTATTCTCTGCATGGCAACAACAGAAAGGCTTTCAATGTTGGCAATTCTTTAACAGTATGCTTATTAAAGCTTACTTGCATCTTACGATCTCAGACAAGCTTACCTTATGGTCATTAAAGCATTGCTACTTAAACACAGAGCAACAGGCACTTTGAGTAATAAGCATAAATTTGAGTAATAAGCATAAATCAACAGTACAAAAATATGACAGAAAACAGACTATTCTGCAAAATCAAGGACAGATGAAAAGCCACTGTAGTACTTATGCAGTGTGTCCTCCCCATCCAAGGTAGACACAACTTCTCCTTGCCTTGCTTGGACACATCCAGAGTCACTACATGGGGGAGTGGGGTGCAACAAGTATGTCACAATTTGAAATGTCTCTGGCTGACTGTGATGGCCCTGACACATTTGTCATACCTCTCAACCTCAAGAGCAAGAAATCTGGACAAAGCCATACACAGAAGTGGGACAAAGGCCCAGAAATAAGGCCAATTTTTAAATACTGCTCTAATAAACTTAGAAAGATAATAGAATAGGTCTTGCATTAGTATGAATTTTCTGAAGGGTATAAAATCTGAAACTCAAATGTCTGTCATTTTCTAACTTCAGTCTTTAGTGATTTGTCACTAATTTGCCAAAACACACAATTTTATGAAAAATGGACCAAAAATGTGATGCAAAAATATAAAATAGACACACAATACAGCTGGGAACCTGCCAAGGAAGGGACACTTTAATATTAGTACTGCTGCCTTGAGCAGCTGACAAAATAAAAGAATCTACATGCATTTCAACTGAGTAATCTATAACTTTGATTATTACAGTTATTTCTTAATTGTAAACCCTCCATGTTTTCTTCCAAAATTGCTATTTTGCGGAGGGATTATTAGGGGGAAGAGCAACATTTTGAGCCAAAAATCGGGGACAGTTGAGAGGTTGGCTATGCCTAATTCTATAAAGCAATTTATTTGCATGTACCTCTCAACCTGTTAATGCAGTAAATCTGAACAAGGCCAAATATATTGGGGGCACATATAAACAGTACTAAAAATTGCTCTTGTATAAATTGAGACAGTTGATAGAACAGCTCTTACTTTAACATACATTTTTCTGAAGGTTATGAAGTCTGAAACCCAGTGTATCATTACTTAGTGACTTAATTCCTAAATGATTTGCCAGAAAACTACAAATTTTATGAAGAACAAACCAAAAATAAGAAGCACAAATCTATTCATTCTTTGAAAATCTGGACAGTTGGGAGGTATAGTTCAGCTGGGCCTGTCTGAGTTTGCTGCCCTTCCCCCCTGACAAAATCATGGTTGAATGGAGCCTCTGCAGCCATTCCAATGAACCATTACTTGGCTATTTCACTCCATTTACCATAAACACTAATGTGCATACTGCTTTACTTCTATGATGAGTTGGACTTCATTTGAAAGTTTTGATTTTGTATTTTACAGCACAAACACTAAGTCATCTGCTAAACAAAGCAATGCAGTCTCACAATGAAAACTTAGCATTAAAACTTCTCTGCCCTTGAAACTCACATTCATTGAAACAGCATTGAAACCCACATTCAAAGAAAATACATTTTGCCAGTGGCAGATAAAGATTAATTTTGGGCTGTTTTCAAATCATAGGCCCCTCGCATATGAAACATACATGTGCTCTTTGATACACCTTCCTCATTGTACTAAAATTATATTCCTTGTACAATACAGTACAGTTGTTAGAGGGTGTTTTAAATTTGTTTTGAACATTTTTCCAGTAAGCAATGAAACAAAACGTATGCACCCATAATGGCAAAACTGCCCAGTTGAGAACATTTATCATAAAAAGTCTACTCAGACTTCCACAGTCCACCATTATTAGTAAATATACACAATTCTACAATCCACCATTATTAGTAAATATGCACAATTCTACAGTCCACCATTATCAGTAAATATGCACAATTCTACAGTCCACCTTTATCAGTAAATATGCACAATTCTACAGTCCATTATCAGTAAATATGCACAATCTCTGAAGTAAAAGTCATCTAAATAATTCCACATTAAAGAAATCTGTAACTAATGAAGAGGTTGCTGCTAGCAATCACCTTTATATTTCATGGTTTCATCGAAAAATAAAGTGTCTGTTGCCCCTCAGGAATAAATTGCCTATATTACATTAAAATATGATAAGCTAGTAATAATATTGCAAGAGGAAATGGATGGCAAACTGATAACAGACTCATAGTTAGTATCTTCACCAAGGAGAACATTCTCAGTACGGCAGCATCCACCCCTTGTGGGAGTAGAACCCACAGCCTTCTGCATCAAAAGCAAGTACACAACCTGTTGTGCTATAGTATTAACAAGGCAAAGCACTAAACTTCTGTTCCCCTGCAGCTCTCAGCTCCTTGTAAAATCTACTCAATACTCAACTGCATCTCAACTTCACAGCACAAGAAAACTGGAAAAAGCCAAAATGTATTTGGGGGTCAAAAGCCCAAAACCAGGGACACATTAAACATTGCTTGTATAATCTTGGAAAGTTGCTAGAATAAAATGTTGTGTTACCACCATACATTTTACTGCCAAAGTCCCTGAGCAAAACAGTCAGAGTAACATACCACTACGCCACATCAGCTGCTTTGTAAAAGAGAGGAAGACTGAAACTTAAATGGCTATCATTTAGTGAATTCAGTTCTCACCATAGCTGTCAACCTCTTAGTACAAAACACCTGGACAAACCCAGTAATGAGGGAATACAGCCCTCAAACATATTCAGTGAATTCAGTTCTTGCCATAGCGGTCAACCTTAGCACAAAAACCTGGAATAAGCCAATAATGGGGGAATACAGTCCCAAAAATAGGGACAAATTTAAAATATTGATCTTATAAACTTAGAAAATTGCTAGAAAAAAAAGGTTGTGTTACTATGTATTCTGAAGAACATGAAGTCTGAAATTCAAATGCCTGTCAATTTTACTGCTGACAGAACAAAAACAATTTTCAGCAGAGACCCAGGGATTAATACTGCAGACACGTCTTTGTAAAATGACAGGGCACCAGAGCAAATCCACACAAACACAGGGAGGATATGCAGACTCCACACAGAAGGCACCCCAGCCAAGAATCAAACCAGAAAACCTATAGCTGTGAGGCAACAATACTACCACTGCACCATCAAATATGCAAGGAATTAAACATTCAGAAACCTGAAGTCTGAAATTCAAATGCCTGTTAATTTTATTTAACATTTGTTAATCAGGACAGGTTGGCTTGGAACAAAAAAAAACAATTCTCAGCAGAGGCCCAGGAAGAAATAATGCAGACATGTCTTTGTAACATGGGAGGACACAAAAGCAAATCAACACAAACACAGGGAGAAGATACAGACCCCCCCCCACAACGAAGACACCCCAGCCAAGAACCAAACCCAAGAACCTATAGCTATGAGGCATCAATGCTACCACTGCACCATCAAATTTCAAGCATTGCAATATTTAAAAGCCACAGATATTATGAGGAATAGATCAGATCAAATATGAGGCAAAAATCTGCAATTTTTTTACAAATGGTGGTGGGTAGGGAATTCAGGTCTTTAACACCTGCATACAAGGTACAGGGTTCAAGCCTGAGGTATTCCCTACCACACCACCATGAGTCTAATCACCAGTACATCCCACCTGAGGCATTTTCACACACACACACACACACACACACACACACACACACACCTGGTCCTGTAGTAAAAGCAAAGCCACACACTCCACGTCCTGTAGTAAATGCAAAACCACACACACACTCCACTTACCTGGTCCTGTAGTAAATCCCTGTCCATAAAACCACCATACATAAATCCCGATGAGACTGCAGCCACCATACATCCAGTAAGTAAATCCCGCGCAAATCCGACCCTGCCCGACGCGAACTCTACTCCAATCCAGATCCTTAACCTTGCCCGTTGCGAGATCTTCCCCTGCAGCAAACTCCAATCCGATCCTTCCCCTGACTGCCGACATTGCAGTCCGACCCCGACGCGTTTCCCCAGCGAGTTCCCAGGCAGTCTATGCAGTTTAAAACTGCATAGACTTGTGGGAGCGCTCCTGTCCATGATTCTCAATCAGGACTGCCGTGCGCATGCTCCATGCACTAGACTGTCTCAGCAGCAGTGCGCATGCGCGAAGTCCGCGAAATTTAAACTTTTTTTTTCGTTTTATTTTTCATTTTATTTTTTATTTTATCTGTACTTTCAGGTTGAGGGGGCTGCAGACCGGCAGTCCGATACCACGGGCCGCCCCTGCTGATTTATACAAGATACTTGTGTTACAAATGTATTAGAAATGTATCAACATTGGGTCCTACTTGACAGAGAAGGAATACACATGTGAGACTGTATGTATATATGTTAGCAAAGGACACTGGAAGAGAAGGGGTTAAACAGCTAGCTTACTTCTTACTTCAAGAAAACTACTGTTAATTGGACCACCTGTTGGGTCATGGAACTGCTTATCTCACAGTTCTGAACAGGACTGGAGATGGCATGTCTGGAAGAATCCATTGTTCATTAGCTCAGTAAAATGATAGGAAGCCCCAGCCCTAGGCACTGCCATAAACATTAGCAAAATTTTAGATATGCATCTTATCACATCTATGCGAACATCCTGTCTCAATCTTTGGAGGGGAACAGTGTGAGAACCTAGATTCAGGTGACCAGATGAGGTCATTCTGCCAGCCATCTTGGAAATTGCAGTTAATACAAAGAGAAATCTCTCAGTATTGAGTATTCTGTCTTGGGCCTGACAACAAGAAGGACCATTCACCACATCATCTGCCTTGCACTGTTAAGTAGGTAGGGAATAGTAATTCTCCTAGATTCAGTCAGGAATATATAGTGAAGCTTAGTTTGGATATTGTTTTTTCTTTATTTGTCTGAGTCTGTTCATCAGTGTTATTTTCAATATTTCCTGTGATATGAACTCTGTGGTTTACTGTAAATACATATTCAGTATTTTCATGTTCTTTTATTATTTATTATTAAATATATTTAAAATTGTTTTGTGGCTGGTCCTTTCAGAAAGTATTTAACCTTTGAGAGTGCTTATATTTACTTGGTCACACTGTGTTGACCACTCCTGAAGGCCTAGATGTATTGGTCAACTGCTATCACTTGTATTAGTATTAATATTACATAGTATAACTGGACACCCTTTATTACGTGCCTTAGAGTAGGTGACTGTGCAGTGTCTGGTGGCAGAGATAACTACCTTATACTCTGGACAGAAGGGGGTACAGCAGGTAAATCTGTGCCAGCCATTCCCAGGTGTGTGTGTGTGTGTGTGTGTGTGTGTGTGTGTGTGTGTGTGTGTGTACACGTGTGTCAGTGACTTGAAGCAGGAACATGAAGCACTGGTTTCACACAGAGGGTGCTGGAGGACTTGGCTTGGATACTCGCCTGAGGACTTAACCCTGTAGTTGTGCTAGTGAGGAGCTTTACTGGGGCACTGGAGGGAGACAGATGTAAAGAAATCCAGACCCCCGGCTGACTGCATTCCCTGTGTGCTCTTAAAGGAAAGTGTACTTGGTGCAGAGAGCTGCATCTGGAAATATTTTGTGTATCTATTTCTCTGAAAGTGGACGTTCTCCACAGGTGTCAGTGGCAAGGATTAAGGCTCCTTGATCACTGGCCCAGAGGGGAGTCATCACAAGAAGCACTGTTGATCCCCATGTTAATGTTTGAAATAGCTGTTAACTGTACTTTAATTGTAGAGTGACTTGACCCCAGCTGTGAATAATTCCTAAAGGAACTCCAAAATTACAGGTAGAAGTGCTAAAAAAGGGACCTGTCACTTAGAAGAAGCCTGGATAGGAAAATGCTTCCATTTGCTCTTGTAAGTCTTTTTGGTGGAGTTTGTTTATGAAGAAGATATGATATGGACTATCAGGGAATAAAGGCTGGCATTTCCTAGCAATTGTTAGAACTGGAGAAACCATGTGGTCAGTTTTAGGGTCTTGACATCTGGTAAAGGTAGCCAGGATGGATGAGTGAGGAGATCTGGAAATGGATCCAGACCCATGGTGGGTGAAATAGATGAGGTCAAAGAAAGGGGACCCATACCTGCTGAGGCCAGAAGAGAACAATGAAGTCTGCCCTGAGCTTGCACTCCATAGCTTCCTTAATGAACTTGATGATAAAGGGAATTGGTGGGAAAGCATAAAGGAGACCTGGGGTCCAAGGATCGACTTAAACACCTCTCAATGACTGTCCCTGTGGAGGAATAAGGGCAAAGTAACTTCTGCACTTGTTTAGGTACGAAGCAAAAAGTTCACGGCAAGGTTGGCCCCAGCGGCTGAAAATCTCTGTTGCCAGTGTTTTGTTGGGAGACCACTCAAGAGGCAATAGTATAGTTCTGCTCAATTTGTCTGCAAGGATGTTGGATGTTCCAGGTATGTACATTGCTCCTAGAAAGTAGTTTGAAGACATCACCCACTGCCATACCCTCATGGCTTCTTGCAAAAGAGGGTACGAGTGGGTTGGACTCTGTTGATGCACCAAACCACTGATGATGTCTGAGTGTATAGTAATCACATCCTTGGGTAGAAGGTCCTGAAATGCTTGCAATGTGAGGGATCGCTCATAATTCCAACACAGTGATGTGAAGTTTGGCCTGTACTGATGACCATGTTCCCTGGACTGTCTTCCCTTCAAAATACCCCCCCCCCCCACACACCTGATAAAGGAAGCATCCGTGGCCAGTGTAGCATTGGGTATCATAAGAATTAAGTGACTGCCCTCAGTTAGTGGATCATATAAAATCCATCACTGAATGTGGTCTCTGCAGAATTGTGTCAGGCATACTCTGTGGTGAAGGGGATATTTCTGTGACCACTGTACAGCTAGCATCCATTGCAGAACTCTCATGTGATATTTGGCTAAAGGAATCATTACTATACAGGAAGCCATTAGCTCTAAGAGATGCAAGATGAGTCGAGTTGGGAGGCTGGTATGTTTTTTCATCTGGGGAGTTACAGATCTTATTGATTTGATTTGTTTTAAGGAAAGTTTTGCTATCTGATGTACAGTGTCTAAGTGGCAACCTATGAATTCTATGGATTGAGTAGTTGATAGCTAACTCTTGTTGATGTTTATTGAAATGTCCAAGCGAGTTGTTAGATATAACAGGAATGAGTAATGCCTCAGAAGTAGATCCCTGGAGGTAGCAGTTAAAACGCAATAGTCTAGATACAGGAATACATGGATCCCTTCTAGCCTGAGATAGGCTGTAACAGCTGCCATTATCTTGGCACCCGGAGAACTATGTTGAGACCGAATGGCAGCACCCTAAACTGATAGTGACTGGTTTCTAATTGTAAGAGGAGGAATCTCCTGGACTGTCACTGGATCTTTATACGGAAGTAGACAACCTACAGATTGATAGAGCACATTCAAATGTCTTTCCTCAGCAGAGGTAAAATGGACTGTTCCATGACCATCTGGAAACTTGTCTGTTTTACATACTGATTCAGATTGCTGAGCTCCAGTATTGGTTTGAGGTCCCCTGTCTTTTCTTGAACTAAAAATAACCTTGAATAGACTCCTGATCCTTGTTGGTCTTGGGGGCCCAGTTGGATGACACTTATCCAGCAACTTTAGAAGATCTGTTGTACTAGACTCCAACTGACTGAGTGGAGTTATCTGGAATCTTTCAAGTTGTCTCTGGGTATTCTGAAAACAGTATTGTATAACCTCTGGCAATAATCCTTTGCACCCAAGAATCGGTGGTTTTAGCTTGTCAGGCTAAAGGTGTAAGGAGAAGCATCCCCCAACTGCCTCCTGAGTGCAGCCATCAGGGAAACATTCAAGAACACTGATAAAGTCTCTCTGTGAAAGGTCCATGAAAACCTTGGTTCTGTGGACTGCATCTGCCCTGAGGGTGACGTCCCATGTGATTGCCTCCATCTCTGTTCTGAAGAAAACCTTGACATTTTTTTGAACAACATTTTTCTCCCTCCTCTTTAATTCCTGGAGAAGGATCTCTAAGGAGTTGAAAAATGAATTCCAACCGCAGACAAGGTCTTATCATCCTGCTCACTCCTGTTAAGCATTTCCTTGGTTTTTAGTCCAAACAAGTAGGAAGCTTTGCAGAAGGCATTTATGAAGGACATCTTAAAGCTTTCCGTGAAGCCGCAGAGACACATCAAGGCATGATGTCGCATGGTAATACCTGTGCCGGATGCTCTGGCTGTCACATACATTGCACTGGATAGCGGTCTCATGGCAACAGTTGAGGGTGACTGTAGTGTAGACACCTGGGTATCCAGAGATTTCTGGATATCTACAGGTAAATTATTCAAAAGCTCCTTAATCAAATCCCTTTGGAAATGTGTTACGTGTGCTACATAATTCAGCACATGAAGAGAAAACGTTCCCGAAACATAAGTTTGTTTCCCCAGTCTGTCCAATGCCCTTGACTCCCTGTTAGGGGGATGAAATGAGGAGCTTTCCTTGGACAGTTTCTTTTTTGTGCCTGCTGCTACCACCATGGCATCAACAGGGGGACCCTTGTCACAATGTTTTCTTTCTTTGGGTGCAACTAGAACTTAGCCCATTTTTTTAGGATATGCTCTGATACACCAGGTACCTTTCCAGGCTTTCCTGCCATAAGCTTGACTAAGGCATTAAGAGGCAGGACCACCCAGGACACTGAAGGGCTGGACACAAAAGTTTCGAGAAACACTCACTCATCAGAAGAAAGTGTTTCAGTGGACCCTCCCCACCTTGTTTAATTAATTCAAGGATGTCTCCAAATGAGGCATCTTCCGGGAGGATCTTGGGGAAACTTCTCCCATATTTAAGTTGGTGTCTTCAGTGACTGACTCAAGAAAGGAGTCAATATGCTTTCTCTTACAACTAGTCTCCCAGAGAATGTGGCTTGGGACTTCTGAGGGAGACTCACTGGCATTGGATATGAAGCTCAAATGCCGTGTGGTCTCAAGAGCTTATAGGATCCATCTGTCCCTGTCTACCAGAATGAGAGAAAGTAAGTGCAGTCTTCTGAGGGGGGGGTCTGGATGGATCTGAACTCTGAGCAAGTACCAGTTGTCTTGGTCCAGACAAGGCCCTCTCCACAGCTTTGAAAGCTGACTCAGTCAATGAAACCAAGAAAGAGCCACCTAAAAGGGCAGAACTGGTAGCTCTCCAAAGCCCTTAGTGGAAGAGATGGCTCTGAAGATCTTGGGTTTGACTCCACCGTCACTACTCCCACCCAGATACTCTGGCTCTGTGACTCAACCTGAGCAGAGTGCATTGGTGTCAAGTCAATGAGGGAAGACGTCGAAGCCGAAATCTCCAGGGCTATCTGCTCCATAGCTGATACAGCAGGTAGGTTGGAATCAATGTGCAGAGACTTCAAAAAGGGAGCTGGCATGGGAAGCAGTACAGTTGGGGTTTTAGGAGTGGATCCTGATCTTTTCCTTGGGGATGGAGCCAGGAGGACTCCTAGATGAATCTGAGTCTTCAAAACCTTCCTCATCATTCAGGTGATGTCTAACATGGTGAGACTCTGATCAGATCTGAACGACAAAGCTATCAAAGCGGACTTCGAAGGGATGTTCTGCAGTACAGGTGAATGAAGACTAGGGCTGAGATGTCCTGGAGAAAATAAAGTTTTTTGGGGAGGGAGTCAAGATCTTAGACACTATGATCCGACTGCCTCAAAACTTTAGATACCAGACCCACAATAGCTGTGAGGTCTGGGGATCTTTTCTTAGATTTGCCTGAATGGTCTTTGGGTCTCTTTTCATTAAGACTTCTCTTCTGATATGTCTCTGTCCTTTTCTCTCTTTCTATTTTCAACTTTCTCTTTCCTTGTCTCTCTTTCTGCCAGAGGAAGGGGATGTTGAGGGTGCCTTCAGGTCTGAAAACTTTTTGGATCCTATCTGAGGGAAGAAGCCCTTTCAAAATGAGTTTCTTCCTTGGAGGGCTGTGGTGTTGAATGGAGCACAAATCAAGCAAGAATCCTGCAAGTGGGAAGGCCCCAAACAGTAAACACACTGTGAGTGTAGGTCTTGTGGTGAGATTTTATGCCTACAGGAGGAACACTTCATGAAGCCTGTAGACTTTTCTGACATTAGAAGTTGAAAACTGTAGTGTATAAAGCAAAACAAGAAATCTAAGGCTATTTAAACTATTTACTTAAAACTAATCCTAAGAACACATTGAAAAAACTTGAAAACCACACTAATCTAAAATTTTATTAATACAAAACACCTAGCACTACTAAATCCTAATCACTATAGTAATTATTTGAAAAAAGGATAATATTAGCTTCACTTATGAAATGGAATGGGGCTCCTGGTTCACATGTCTGGGTAAGCAGGCGACAAATGGGATCAGAGGTCAATCAGGTAGGAGAAGGAGAATTGTGGTTACAGGAGGAGTCAGAGTTGGAGCCAAAGCTTTGGTAAAAGATGACGAGGTGAGATCCAACTGGATCAGACAGCCCACATGTTGAATCAGATGAAAAAAGACAACACTGGATATTAAAATTAAATCTCACACTTACTATGACACTGCAGCTTGCAATATCCACAGTTACACATCTGCAAGATCACATTTTTTCTGCAAATAAATATGAGTATACCATTTGGTCTATATTCATATGAAACGTTTTAGATCTGAGAATAAAGTGCTGGGCATTTCTATTCTTGCACTTTTATTTATTTAGAGTTTGTTAGCAGAGTTGGTGGGCTGATATAGGACCATTTTTGGACACCTCCTGGGCCATTTAGCAAAGAACACATGTATACAGAATTTGCAGAGTATGCAAAACAATATACATAGCTATATTTACAAAAGAATGAATATATGACGCATTACAATTTATAACACATAAAGTAACAAAATCAGTGCATGTAATAAATGTAGTTACTAACAATGAAAACTGTACAAAGAACAAAACTAACCAGCACCCTTAAAGCAAGCGCATTTATTTTTATTCTGTAGATGCACTTTCAAGTTGTTTTTGAAATGTGAGAAATCCTGCAATCCCAAAATATGGAATGAAAGAAGTATGTGAAGCAAGGACTAATTTTAAGAATGATCTTTTGCAAATATTTAAGGTGAATTTAGGTCTAATCAGTGTTGTCGTAGAATTACTTCTTAATGTGTAGGATGAGTCAGATACTAACAGTTTGTTTCCAGTACAGAGTTACCCGAACAGCTCATGGCTGACACACAAGACCTATGGGCCAGAATGGTTCTTCTGCTAGTCACAATGTCTCTTGAGCTGTAAATCAGTAGTGAAAACACGAATATGTAACCAGGTAAAACTCTGTTAATGTTTAACCTACTGCTAATAAAATAACATGACTATCTTAATGAAATAATTAGATGCATATTACAGCAGTTCAAATGTAACAATTTGTCAGATTGTCATATTTATTCCCCTGGTTCATCAAGGCAAGTTGTCCTCAAAAAAAGTACCTAACCACTCTATATGAGATGAAAAAAAAAGAAATGATGAAGAACTCTTGACCTAGCACATATTGAAATTATGCATAATCTCACATAAACAATTAATTTCAATGATCCTCTAAAGGTTCACAGGTTGGTACTAGGCTATTGGCCCTAGGGCCTATACAAGCCTAGCCATAACAATTCCCTGGCTATTTCTTCCCACAATATTTACTTCCCTGGACCACTGTCTAGCAGGGCAACTGACGTGATCCCTGGGGTGAATTTCCTATCTCCCTTTTAGTCAACAAGGTTCCTTTTAGGCCAAAGAGGCGCTCTGCTTGACATGTATGGGCAGTCTATTCCAGAGTCTGGGGAGTCTCTGGGTCAGGAACCTATCCCTCCAGCATGTTTTGTTCATTGTGATGACAAGGTATAGATCCCTGGAGTGTGTGTCTCTGAGGGATTGGGATTTCTTTAAGTGTAGCATGTCCAACAGCTCTGGGTTTGACATGGCCTTGTATGTTAAGCAGAGATCATCTCTGAGTAGACAATATGCGACAGAGTATAGCAGGAGTTTTTTTTAGACAGTCAGCACAGGGCATCTGCTTTAGGCCTGTGATTCTTTTAGTGAAGTATTTCAGTGGCCTTTCCAGTTGCTACAGATGTCTTGAGAAGTACATACCAAACGAGGCATTGTATTCTATAATGGGTCTAATGAGGGATGAGTACAGTGGGACAATGGCCTGCTTTTTTCCTGGATGAAAAGCCCTTAGTGATGAGGTGTGCCACATAGAAGGATTTCTTGACTGTTGTAGCGATGTGGTTATCGAAGGTGAGACCACTGTCCACCTGTATCCCCAAGTCTCTTATCACACTTTTGGTGTTTAGTGTACTGCCACCTATGTGGTAATTCACGGGTACATGTTTTTTTCTCAAAGGGGATAACTATACATTTCTTGGCACTGAGCTTGAGCCCATGGCTCTGGCACCGAGCATTTATCTCTGTAAGGCCCTTTAGTAGAATATCCACATCATTTGGGGTTTCAATAATGGCTCCCAGTTTGCAGTCATCTGCAAACTTTGTTAGCCAGAGTCCCTTAGTGTTGGCCTGTACTTCAGAGAAGTAGATGCCAAACAAGAGCGGTCCCAGGACTGAAACCTGAAGTACTCCATTTGTTACTTGTCTGGAGCTGGATTTGGAGTAGGCTACTTTTACAGTGTGGGTTCTGTCAGTAAGTCAGTTGGCAATCCATCGAGTGACGTAGGGATTAATGCCCATCTTAGTAAGTTTATCTATGATTCCAGAGTGGGGTATGGTGTTGAAGGCCTTGGCAAGGTCCAGATAGGCTGTGTGGCCCAACTTACCCTTGTCCACAGCTCTGGAGACTGATTTGAAGAAGTCAATCAGGTTCAGGAGACAAGATCGGCCCTTCACGAACCCAAACTGCATGGGGTCCAGTGTTTGAAGGTTGCCAATGTCTTTGTTTATAAGTTCCATGATAATACATTCCATGGCCTTGCAGATCAGGCTCATCAGACTGATGGGTCGGTAGTTTCCGGGATCCAAGATGGATCCTCCCTTGTGGAGTGGGATAACTGTAACTGCATGCCACTCAGTGGGCACAAAGCCTGAGGTGAGGCTATGATTAAACATGACACTTAGGTAAGGTGCCAGTTCATTTTGTAGTTCATGTAGTACACAGCCTGGGATGTCGTCTGGTCCCATGGATGCTGTATTCTTAGCTTTGGAGAGTGCGTTTTTTTACCTGTGTGGCTATTATTATCAGAATTTGGCAAACTGGCAATCTTTTGGTATTGAGCTAGGCCCTTGAGGGGGTGAAGTTTGCACTGAATAGATCTGCCAGGATATTGGCAATATCCTTGGAATCAGTATATTTAATGCCATTCTGTTGTAGCTCACAGCAGATCTGAGCATTGCCATTTAGATTCTTGACATAGCTATAGAATGCTTTGTGGTTGTTTTTGGGATCTTTGACAATTTTATTTTCATAACTAGCTTTGGAGGATTTTATGAGGGATCTCAGCTTCTTACTGAGGCTGGTAAGGGAGTTTTTTGCATCCTGGGATTTTCCTCTTTTCTGCAACAGTTTCTTCCTTTTGTTGTAAAGTTTGGTTATGGCAAGGGACCACCCAGATTGGCTTCCTTTTTTGGGGGATGGCACGATTCATGCACGAGTGGATGTGCTCGTACAGTACCTTAGTGTAGGGTTCAGCAGTCAAACTTTCCGTTCCCGTCTGCATGGGTGTCATGAAGTTTGTCACTTCTGACTTGAGTAGCATGAAGTTGACTTTGCAGAAGTTTTTTACGGAGGTTTCCTTACTGGGTGGTGGGGGTGGCATGTGGATGTCAAGGGTGATTAGCATATGGTGAGACCTGACCAACGAGGGGGTAACCATAGATGTGGAGCATCGATTTCCTATGTTGGTAATGACCAGGTCTAGGATATTGGAGCCCCTGATGGGACTAAGGATTAGTTGATCCAGGGCATTGGAATTTATGAATTCCAAGAACCACTGGGCAAAGGTGTTGGTACACGCGTAGTTTTCCCAGTTAATGGCAGGGTAGTTGAAATAACACAGTATTAGGGTATTTGGTTGTATCTTAATATTTTCCAGTGTGTTTAGAAAGGTGTAATGAGAATCTTGGGGCATGGTGGGAGATCTGTAGCAAGCTACAATTTGGATTGCAGTCTTACCTGGTGTTAGTTGCACCTGGAGAATTTCAGACACATTGTGTTGGGCAACTAGCCTGGTGGTGTGAATATCCTTGGTGAATATGGACACTCCTCCACCTTTAGTGTTTCGGTCCTGGTTTGGTGGCCGAAAAGTGTGGTAAGAGTTGTAGCCTGGTAATGCAGGGGTGTTCGCTGCAGCCTTGAACCAGGTCTCAGTTACTGCACAGATATCGATGTTCTCCATTTTTAGGAGTGCATTTTGAGGTTTAGGCTTTTAGCATTGAGTAGCATTTCTTTCAGATTTTGCATGTTTGTACCTGTTACGGTGGTAGTTTAGTCTTTTGAATTTTGCCTAAATAAGGCACTATAGGGGTGGCAAGAGCCTTAGCCAGTAACCTGACTCCCAGGGGTGACAGGTGCAGACCATCTCTGGCAAAGCATCATGGTCTGTCGATCATGTCGTCCCAGGCAGACAGATACTGGATCCCCTTTGAATGACACCAGAAGCTTAGCCAATTGTTGAAGTCAATCATTTTGTCCTTATACTGTGGTATCATTCTGGGCGAAGGCAGGATGCTACTCAGGGCTAGGGTCATTGCTGCCTGGGCCACACTATCTGAGAGCTCTTCCATGTCTCTTTTCATAGAGTCCAGGGAGGTACGTCTCAAGTCATGTACTCCAACATGGACAATGACAGAGTCATATTTGTACTTGTTGTGGAGTGACTTGAGTGCATGCGTTATGTGGCGGATCCTAGCACCCGACAGGAAGCTGACTGTAATTTTCTCCTTGGTCAGCCTGGTGAGTGGGACATCAGTGTGCTAACTATAGAGTCACCTATGACTAAAGTGTTGGGTATGTTGTCTTACCTTAGGCGCTGTTGCTAAATGGCACACTGGTGTTGTGAGCTATGTGACATTTTGGTTATGATTGGTGTTTGTTTGCATTTCAGCTTAGGAGGTCCTTGTTGCTTGGGCAGGTTAATGTTAAGGGCCTCCACATATGTGGGTTTAGTGTTGCTATGTGTGGGTGTTGGTGGTGTGGGTTTTTAAGGGCTATGTTTTGCTGAGGTGTAGTGCGGGTGTTAACCTTCTCCTCTTGACTGTCTAGCACAATCTTGGGTGGAGAGAGCTTTGCTTCCAGTTTGGCTATGTAAGTGCATCTCTTGCAGGTTGTAGTGTTGGGTGGTAGGAGGAGAGGGTTGTCTGTGTACATGAGGCAATTGCTGCATTGTCCCAGTATGCCCAGATTCACCATGTGGACAGGAGAAATCACAGGAAGCTGACCCCTGGACATGCCTGGCTTGGTGTTTTTTTTTGTAAAGTACAAGAGCTCTTTTCCATTACCTTAGCAAGGTACTTTGCAGTTATAGGTTGTTTAGTGCCTACAATTACTTTCTCCTAATTAACAAGGAGAGGATAGTGCTTGTATCAGTTTAAGATTTCCTAGTGCTTTCCAGCAGGTTTTAAAGCAAGTGGTAGTCACATGGATGCTTAAAGGTAAGATGAAAAAATGGTTTATCCTAAACACTGCAGTGTGCACTAGAGGAGTTATATGTGAAAGTAGGTAACTTTTTATCTGTCTAAAAAGTTAAGTTTTAGTGGCGAGTCACTATTTTTAAAACAGCAAGATAGACTGAAAGGGGGTGGTCACTTTTGTATTTTGGTACTATGGAATACAGTGGGATGGCCAATAAATTTAAATAGTTGAAGGGGAGTGATTTCACAAAATGACAATTTTGTGCTTAAATCAAGCCAGTAAAAACAGAGAGGAAATGATATGTATGGTCAAATTAACATAAGGGGAAGGCAACTAGAAAGACAGTGGTGTTTAAGAACACTACAGTAACCAGGTGGGAGGCTAGGGAAAAAAATTCTGCCTGACTCACAAGAGACAGAGCTGTGGTCTATTTTCAAGTTTTAATATGCAGTTAAAAGAATACAAGTAAAACACAAGGTAAATAAAACAAATCACAGTATTCAAAATAGAAAAAGGCAATAAAATAATACAACAAATAAGCAAACTAACCTTTCACTCACAGCAAATTGTAGCAGAGTCTGGGTGAGCCTTTCTAGTAAAGGATCCATGTATTACCCTCTCCATCCTCTACTACTACTTATTTTTACTGGAAGGGTTGCCACCTTTTCAATACTAAGAATGGAACACTTTTACACAAGTGTAAGATTTTGCAAGGCAAACGATACCACAACCACTGCAAAGAAACAGGCATCACTGTTTTCCCAAATAAAAGTTCACTGCTGTAAAATTTGAATTATATTTACTGGTTTTATAATTTTGTGGTGTTTCACATACAAAACTCATATTTCATACAATCCTTTTCTGTCCTAAAATTTCAAGATCTTTACTATTTTTTATTTTATTTTTTTGCTGGACACAAGTGCCTAAATAGGGACTTGTCCTTCATAAACAGGGAAAGGTAGTAATGCTAACTACAAAACAGTGTTTACTTTGCAATGTTTCCAACAAATTTTCGTACACCACATGGAGCAGCTAACCAGCATAATTCCACTACTGTTGCTCAAGGCCAATGGGAACACAGATTCTTTACGTGCCCCTAAGTAGTTCCTGATTTTTTCTTCATAGAGTTTGCATATAAACTTTTTGAGACTCAGATTTTTTTTTTTCTGTGAAAGTATTTTGTGCATTTCAATGTCTGATTTTATGCCTACAACTCCTTGTTAAACCTCCTGCCCAAGACGAAGCATTACAATAACTGACTGCCAAATACACAACTTTCACACTTACAAGAACACCACCCTCTTTTGCTGCAAGAAAACAAGTCTGTTGCAAGGTTTATGTTCACTCTTACAGAGATTCTAACCATATCATTCAATAAAGCAAAACCACAGACTGGGCATTTCACATGATGTGTATTTACGCTGTATACTTGGTGTAGATTTTATTCTGATGAAGTGCTTGATTTACAAGCACGAAAATGCTTAATAAAATTGATTTTTGGATATAACAGCCTTGGATTTTACTTCGTGTCAACAGTGCCTGCCGTGGGTTTTGGCTTTACATGGTGTTGTGTTGCCTACAGTATTTTACGCTGGTTTTCGTAATAACATGGAAAAGACAAAGCTAGATTTTATTAAGAGACTACAGAGACCTCACAGAACTACAAGTCATTCTGCTGTACAGATACTTTTAAGAAATGAGTTTAAAACAAATGTTGCTTCTCTCACCCAGAACAAAACTTGTTGACCACACTAATCAGACTTATAGCACTGCAAAGAAAACAATAACTGCACACTATGCAAGACAGAAATTGGAGTTATACACAACATAATGCTAAAATCAGATGTAGTAGTTAAAAGACATCCAGCAAGCCCATGCCATGTTTTCTCTACATAGCCTTAGTGCATTACAAACATTAAGTGTTCAGATGAAAAAAATGAAAATAAACTCAAGACAATGCACTGGTGGCAGCCTAATAAGGTTCCCAACTTGAGTTAACAAAGCTGAATATTTGAAAGATTACTTGTTTTCAGGGCAACAGTTTAAACTCTAAGTAACAACCATTACTTAAAATGTATTAACTCCAATTAGATATTCATTTCATAGGTTCATAGATGTGTACTAGGCTAACGGCCCTGGAGCCTATATAAGCCTAGTCCAAGAAGATTCCCTGGCATCATGCTGCTCAAAGTTAGTTTCCAGTGCCCCTGTCAAGCAAGGCCACTGAAGTGATCCCCGGGGTGAACTTCTTACTGCCCACCCACTCGTCAAGATTTCTCTTAAAGAGGGCCAGTGAAGTGCTCTGCTTGATGTGAATGGGAAGTTTGTTCCAGAGTATGGGAAGTCTCTGGGTTAGGAACCTGTCTCTCCAGCATTTTCTGTTTATTGTGGTAATGAGATTAAGGCCCCTGGAGGGTGTGGCATGGAGGGATTGAGATTTCTTTAGGTGTAGCATATCTCACAGCTCTGGGTCAGACATGGCTTTGTAGGTCAAGCAGAAATCGCCTCTAAGTAGGCGAAAAGAGACAGAGTATAGCTGGAGTTTTTTGAGTCTGTCCGTATAGGTCATGTGTCTAAGGCCTAAAATCCTCTTAGTGAGGTATTTCTGTGGCCTTTCCAGTTGTTGTAGGTGTCTAGTGAGGTACATACCAAATGGGGGCGTTGTATTCTATAACAGGTCTAATGAAGGATGAGTAGAGAGGGATTATGACCTTTTTCTTCCTAAATGAGAAACCTTTTGTAATGAGATGTGCCATACAGAAGGACTTTCTGACTACAGTGGCACTGTGGTTAGCAAAGGAAAGGTTGCTGTCAACCTGTGTCCCAAGGTCTCTTATCACACCTTCGGTGTTTAGTGGACTACCGCCTATGTGGTAGTTCATGGGCACTGAATTTTTCCCAAAAGGAATGACAATGCACTTTTTGGCACTGAGCTTAAGGCCATGGTTCTGGCACCAGTCATTGGTGTCAGTGAGACCTTTCTGCAGAATGACTACATCAGCTGGAGAATTAATAATGGCTCCGAATTTGCAATCATCTGCAAACCTGGTTAGCCAGAGTCCCTTTGTGTTGGCTTGAACTTCAGAGAAGTAGATGCCAAACAGGAGAGGACCTAGGACCGATCCCTGTGGGACACCACTTGTAATTGGTTGGTAGTCAGATTTGGAGTCCACTACTTTCACAGTGTGGGTTCTATCAGTGAGCCAGTTGACATCCCATCTTAAGATCTAGGTACGCTGTGTAAACTACCTTGCCCTCATGCACAGCTCTGGTGACAAGTCTATCAGGTTGAGCAGGCATGACCTACCTTTCACAAACCCATACTGCGTGGGGTCTACAGTTTGGAAATTCACTATGTCCTTATTTATAAGGTCCATGATGATGTGCTCCATAGCCATACATATCAGACTCGTCAGCTAATGGGGCGGTAGTTTTCAGGGTCTGTAGTCGCTCCCCCTTTGTGGAGTGGGATGACTGTAGCAGAGCGACATTTGGTAGGAACAAAGCCTGAAATGAGGCTGTGATAGAACAGGGTACTCAGGTGTGGTGCCAGTTCACTTTGTAATTCATGTAGAACATAGCCAGGGATATTATCAGGTCCCATGGAAGTTGTATTCTTAGCTTTGGCCAGTGCGTTTTTAACCTGTGTAGCCATGATGATAGGGACCTGGCATTCCTCAGGTATTGTGATAGGCCCTTTAGGGGCTGAAAAGGGGGTAAAATTCACACTAACCCTGTCAACCAATATGTTGGCAATATCAGTTGGCTCTGTATATATATTGCCATTGTGCTGTAACTCAGAGCAGATCTGAGTATTGCCATGTAGATTCTTGACATAACTATAACATAACTATAGATCAGTGATGGAATTGGCAACTTTTATTAAAGGTTTGTCTTCAGATTCTGAGGATCTGGGCATTTTTGGCCTGGTTTCGGGTAATAATGATACTGCTCCTGGTGTCCAGGATCCCACTCAAGACTGTAATTTGGCTTTTGCTAGGCTAACTAAGGACCTCATTTCCCTTCGAAAAAATGTTTGGCATTTAAAGCTTTTTAGGGCATATCAACGGAGTAAAATAGTTCCGAGAGGACTAAGTTAGATTACAGCCCATGGTGGCTGAGCCGGATGAATGCCTTTTGACACAATGGGCAGAAGCCCAACAATAGTTTCTATGACCTTTGTGGATATTTTGAGTAGGTTTTATGAGAGGAAGGTTGAAGAGCAAGCTGCCAGTGTACTGACGGCCAGTAAAACAGTGGATGTGTTTTTTACACTGTCCTGTTATAAAGATAATATTGACAAACTTGGTAAGGAGTTGTCTGCATTGGATTTAAGTTTGAAGGATAGAAAGGTTAAGAAGTTCACCTGAGATGTGGGTGATTATGATAGGGGTAAGCCCTTTGATATGCAGCATAAGGTCAAATTTGGTATGTCCGTAGAGGCCCCTAAGAGATTGAAAACCATATGGCCTAAATCTATTTTAAAGAGAAAAAGTAGTAGGGAGTCAACGCCATCAGGTGAGGACTCTCCCTCTAATACTGACTGGGAGGAGGCACATACTGGGGTTTCCCCTATTTCTAAGAAGAATAACCTAGAGTCTAATTTTGTTAGGAGGGTCCCTTTAGGCATAAGTCCCAGAGACGGGGGGGGGGGGGAGGAAGCACCGCAAATCGTGAGGACCTTGGGGAAATTCTTCAAAGGATGACCAAGATCTAGATGTTAAAGTTAATAATGTGCATAATATCTCTTCTGTAGTGTTGGATGAACAACAAGTGGATGTGCTGAATAAAGGATTAAGTTTTGTGCCTGGGTTTGTTGTCCAGGAGCATTATTTTGCAGAGGATGTGGTGACATTTTGTCGGAATTTGAATTTAAAATCCTTTTTTATGGTTCTGAGGAGGTTGCCTCAGAACTGAGGGATTTTCGCTTCAGGTCCTCCAGGTTCAGGCCACCTATGCTACCCATTGTACAAGCATTTCAAAATGCGGTCCTTAAAGATCTACATTTACATCTATACAAACAGAACATGGTAAAGGATAATCTGAACAAGCAGCAGAGAATATGTTTAGATAAGCTTATTAACAATAAGCAAATTGTTGCAGTCTCTGCGGACAAGGGGGGAGCTGTGGTGGTTCAGGATTTGGAGGACTATGAAGCTGAGGGTGAGCATCAGCTTTTAAATAGCACCCATTATCAGGAAATGGTTGTGGATCCGACTATGCAATTTAAGCAAGATATTGACCACTTTCTGGATATGGCTGAAGATGAGGGCATTATTACTAATGAAGTATGTTATCATCTGAAGGTTGATCATCCCAGTAAACAGTACATCTATTTCCTGCTGAAAATTCATAAGGATCCTATAAGACCGCCCGGTAGGCCGATAGTATCAGGCAGAGGGTCCTTGACTGAACCATTGTCTGAATTTCTCACTTTATATTTAAAACTGCTTTTGTTTTTTATATGTTCTAGAATTCAGGATACAACCCAGTTTCTTTCTATTATTTCTGATACACAATTGGAATCGGATTGGCTTCTGTGCACCTTGGATGTCACCTCCCTGTATACAAACATTCCCCACTGGGCGGGACTTATGGCCCTACAATATTGGCTTGATAAGGCCAATATTTATAAGCCTGGTTTCAATACTCTTCTGGTTTGTATGACAGAAAAGGTCCTGACTCACAATGTTTTCTATTTTAAGGACAGCTTCAGGGCAGTGCTATGGGGGCATCCTTTGCTCCCATTTATGCGGATCTATTTATGGCGTATGTGGAAGAACAGGTCATTTATGATATCAGTCATAACATCTACATTAATGAAATGGACATATGGAGAAGATATCTTGATGACTGTTGGTTGGTGTAGAGAGCAGATATTCCTGACTCACAATGTTTTCTATTTTAAGGACAGCTTCAGGGCAGTGCTATGGGGGCATCCTTTGCTCCCATTTATGCGGATCTATTTATGGCGTATGTGGAAGAACAGGTCATTTATGATATCAGTCATAACATCTACATTAATGAAATGGACATATGGAGAAGATATCTTGATGACTGTTGGCTGGTGTAGAGAGCAGATATTGATTTCCTTATGGAGTTTTTGGAATATCTAAATGGCAATATATGGGGTATTGAATTTAAGTTGACATATTCTAGATCTGAAATAACTTTCTTGGATGTCCTGGTTAAAAAAACAAACTTGGACACTCTAGAGAGTGAAATATTAGGAAATTTCCTCAATTCAATACCCTGTTACATGCCACAAGTTTCCACCCCCAACATGTCATCAAGAATATCCCAAAGTCACAATTTCTTCGTGTCAAAAGGATCTGTTCCAGTTCTTCCACATACAACCATTATAGAAGGGATCTTGTGTCCAGGTTTAAAAGTAGGGGTTATCAGGGGGGTGACATCACCAGGGCCAACCGGTTTGCGAATCAGCAAGTTAGATCAGAGTTATTATCATATCGGGTTCGAGATTCTTCAAAATCACATATACTCAGATTAGTTACAACTTATGGAAGAAACACGGTTGGTTTTATGAACATCATCCGTAATCACTGGCATCAATTAAGGTCGGATGATGTTCTGAGTAGTTATATAGGAGATCGGTGTCAGTATTCATTTCGTAAAGGACGGTCTTTGGGATCTTTATTCAGTCACTATAAGAGGATTCATGAAAAGGGTTTAAGTTCTACTACTCAAATCAGTTTGTTTGGTCATTCATTATTGGGTTGTTACCCATTTGGTCATTGTACCTATTGCTCTAGAGTGTTAAAATCCCAAACTTTTTCCTCACACAATTGTCCACAGGTTTATAATGTTTTATGTTTTGCCAATTGTAGTACTTCCTGGGTTATTTATCTTGCCCAGTGTAATTGTCGAGCATTTTATGTTGGACAAACGTCCCGGCCTTTCAAGGTAAGTATAGGGGAACACCTGAGCGATATTAAGAACAAAAAGGGTTCCAGTTCCTTGTACAAGCATATTTCTAAACATCCTACGGGTATTTTTTGTTTTATGGTGATTGATCATATTAGGTTTCAGAATAAAGACTCCCATGTTTTACATGAAATTCTTACTAATAAAGAAAAAATGTGGATCATCAAATTGGGGGCTCTTTTTTCCCCAGGTTTGAATGATCACTTTTGAAGCATCATTATTCAAATTATGTATTTATTTTTGGGTCATAGGTAAATTAATGATTTGGTTTATGTGTATTATCAGTTTGGTGTTATTTTTGTAAACATTAGAGGGTGCTCCTTGTCTGCACAAGACATATAAAAGAAAGGGAATAGCATGTTAGATATAACCATTTTTGCATCATGTTTGGTTGCTGAAGAAGGCTGTGGCCGAAACTGGTATACCATGTTGGTGTACTGTGACTATTTTTGCTGTCTCATTATGAAATAAATGATCACTGATGCCACAGGAGTCGGGTGGTGGCTTCTTCTTTTTGGATGGACTTTCTTGTATGTCCGTGCACATGACGTTCGTGCAGGGGATGTTGTTACTATTATAACTATAGAATGCCTTGTGGTTGTCTTTATAATCTGCAGCAATTTTGTTTTCATAGCTAGCTTTCGAGGATTTGATGATGGATCCTATTTTTTTACTGAGGCTAAAAAAGGAGTTTTTCCAGTCTTGGGACTTCACTCTTTTCTGCAACAGTTTTTTCCTTTTGTTGTAAAGTTTGTTTATGGTGGACTGAATATGTTTTAACTGATATGAAAAATACCTCTGATGCTGTTACCTTTCCAGTAAATGAATTGTTCACAACTACTGTTGCATTCTATTTGTTACAATTGACAGCATAACTATAAATGCAGACACTTAACTGAATTTTCAATTCTCAATTCTAAAATGCTGATATAAGAAAGGCTATACTAGAGGCACATGGGTGTTATGCCAAAACTGTGAATAAACTAATGTTATTCATTAATGCTCCAATGTTTTATTTAATCTGTTTCAGGAATGCAAGGAAACCAGAACCAATCCCGGCATTCACTGGGCACAAGGAGGAGGAGCTATTCCAAAATGGGGCACAGACCCATCACAAGATGCACACATCAATTCTTTCAAACCACTCTCACGCCTGCAGGTAATATAAGGAAATGCCAATAAAAAATGAAATGGTAAACGTGATGCTCCATTTTCAATATTTCAAAATATTGCACTCCAAACCAAAAGCAATATTTCAAATAGCAATCATCTGATCCCCAGTTAGTTAACCTTCTACTAAGGAATGAATAAGCTTAATTCTTGGTGAAGAACTGCAGGGAAGACTGAATATTCTCTAATGTGTTCCATGGCTTTGGGTGTGTTTGTCCTGCATTGTATTTCAAGTCGGGCTCACTGCAACATTACTGAAGTCAAGAATCAAAAATCCTGAATGCTGGTTACAACAGTCTAGTGAGATAAAAAAATCAGTGCTGTTAATCAGAATGTTGAGATGCTTTAAAATGTAACACAAGTTGTAAGTTGTTAAATGAAAGACAGCGTGCTAGAAGCAGAGCCAGATCATGTCAAATTGGGCCCTAGGTAGGGTAATGGACCAGGGTCCCCAGCCGTACCACATTTCCTGTGTTTCTCTCCCCAGGTACCATAAAACACTGTTCAAATCTTTCAGTTTGCATGCTGTTTTCTTCAGCTTCCTACTAAAATGTTGGCACTCAAAATGCCAAGTGCCAACAAGTGAAGAGAAAAAAAAAAAAAAGAAATCGGAACTGCAGGAGAAGAGCAAAGTTTGAACATCCCTCTTCTCCTTTAAACTTCATTGCAGGGGAGCAAGCCCCCCATGCACCCCCAAACGTATATATAATAATTCTGAGGTCACCATACCTTGGAGAAAAGGGAATATTCTGGGAAATGGCCAACTCGGACTTAGTATATGTAGGGCTGTTCTCTTGGCCATTCAGTCTCCATGTTTTGGGACTTGTTCAAGCAGGTCCTGTTACCATTTTCTTCTTTACTTTTACAAAGCTCACACAGGTATGGATTTCACTTAAAACTTGTATTCCAGGTTTTACAGCAAAACACTGACATCCATTTGTAATAAAAAAAACACATCTCATTAAAACAGCGCGAGCAACAATAAACTTCTTTTCCCTTGAAACTCGCATTTATTAAATTACATATATCAACCCATTAAACTACAAGAGATATTCTGGGATTCAGTGTCAAATATAATATAGTGAAGCAGTAATCAGTGGCTATGTGAAGCATGCAGGAATTCAAAAGTCATATGTGTAATGCATTTGCTAATAGCCTGGGATAGCTCACTAGATGCAAGAGTCCCTTTTCAGGGGCAGCACAGAAGTTCTGTCTGGTGAAGTGACTTGGTTAGAGTCACAGAGCAGACAAATGATGGCTGAGAGAATCAAATCCTACATATCACAACTAGCTCACTGCCTTACTCATTTGCACTATGTACCAGACAATCTGTTGTAGTCCAGCACGGTGGATTTCACATGTGGTTATGCCAAAAACAAGCTAAATTAAAAAGAGTTTTCATTGCTAAATACTAACATTAAACTCATACACTTCATGCTGTTTGGTTTATTCACTGTTTCAGGAGGGAAGAACACTATCTGGAAAGAATTGCGCTTCTTGGAGGCTAAGGTAGTAGTCCTCAAAAGGACTTTTCAGTAGATGATTCGTATTGTAGCTTTCCTGGGTTGTCCTTATAGTTGTAGCCCTGAGGAGGGCTGCTGTAGTCCTGAGGTGGATTTTTGTAGCCCTGAAGAGGACTGTTGAAGTCCCGAGAAGGACTGTTGAAGCCCTGAAGAGGGCTGTTGTTGTGTTGGTTAGAGCTGAAGTGGCCCTTACAAGGGCCGCCCTAGGTACCCTGTCAGATCAGATCTCAGTAGGTGTCCCCTTATGTAAGGCTTGTCTCCTGCGGATGTGGTTTGTGGGTTCTTAGAAGACCCTTTGTGGTCTGTGTGGCCTTAGAGAGGAATCTGGAGGGTATCCTAGTAAGCCAGACCTATTGCAGTCGCCCTTTGACCAGCCGTACAGAGGAACCTGGAGGGTATCCTAGTAAGCCAGACCTATTACAGTCACCCTTAGACCGGGCTAGGTTTCTGTGGGTTCTTATAAGAACCTTTGTGGTCCCTTGCAGGGCCTGAGCTCTCTTAGTCCTGTTATTCCTTGACGTCTTCTTTTAGAACAAACAAATGCCTTGTATGCCGACTGCCCACCATCTCGGGCAAGGAATAACAGGACCCCTTTTATGACTGCTTGCATCTCAGATGTTTACTTGCGATCACGTGAATGAACAAATAAAAAAATGACCTACAAGTGCACTTAAGCACACTGCACTAAGAATCATGTTGTACAACTCATTCCATCCCCCATGCCCTCCCAATCTCTTAGTTCATGAATCAGGAACAAAAACCCCAAAACAGGAAAAGATTTTAAAACTGGCTTTACATAAATAGACAGTTGCTAGTATAACAGATTCTGAAAGTCATAAATCCCATGATGAAAGGACCACAAATAAGAAGAAAAAAACGGGACAGTTTCGATCTATGCCCACTACACATACACACACATACATGACCAGGACTTGCATATGAGCCACTTGTATAATTGTATATCTCAAATATGTGCCTGACATCAAGTGAATGAATACATGCATAAATAATGGTTAAGAAATGTATCTCAACTCACTGATGTCAGAACCATACTGAGCAACTCAATGCAAATTTCCACTGCCCTCTCAAGTTTTTAGATCAAGAAAGACAACATTAGGAACAGATTTTAAATATTTTTATGTACTTAGGAAGCTGCTAGAATAACAATCTTAGCTCTAGCAAACATTTTCTGAAGTATAAAAATTCTGAAACTCACATGCTTATTGGTATTTAGTGACTGCACTCCACAAAAAACTTGCCAGAAAGCAATGTATTTTATAAAAAAATAGACCAAAAAACTTGTCGTCTTCTTTGCTCAAAAATTCTGGACAAAGCCAAACATAATGGCGAGTGGAATAGCTGCCACAAATAGACACACTGAGTGTTTTCTAAACAATACAAACAATGAAATTCTAGCCAGTGGCATTACTATAAAATTCTCAAATATACCTGGAAATATGACATTTAATCTTAGTAACATCCATTGGTAGTACTCATACATGAGTAAACCTATAGCTGAAGAAAGGTGGTCCATTTATAGGAAAGACCTAGAGATATTCTGAGCTACACACACACACCGCGTGGGACATACAAACAGGCAGTGAGCAAAACAAGCTTATCTGTTTGCTTTCTTATGGTAAAGATGGAGATGGACCCAACATCAATAAATAGTGATCCTCTTCTAAAGGGGACGATTTGCTTCTTACACCATCAGCAGGACTTTAGAAGCACTACACTGCCTGATTAAGGAACAGAGTGGACAGAATCATCTTCTTCAGTGATAGTTACTTGAAAGTAAGTGCAGATAACAACTCATGCACTCTTTCTTGCATGCCAGAGGAGGACATTAATGCCACATTTCATCAACTGAAGATGCTACCTCTGTGGTGGTACATTAAACAGAATATACATGCAAACCATTCTATCAGCTGTGTGAGAAAGGAGGATATCTTGACAAATGATGTTACATGATGGTTGAAACAAAAGGAGTTGCCAACCAAGGTGCAAAGATCCTTGACTATCTTGCCAGTTCGGAGGGAGATAATTGCCATACTGTAAGTTGTAGATGAGAATTATTTACCAAATGTGACAATACTTCATATTTTGCATTTAATTTTAGCCCTTTTGCAGTACATCACTGATTTGTAAGGAATAGTTTTTGCAGAGATTCTATACCAAGGGGTGAATGGACAGCATCTTCAGCTTACAGTTGGCAAAAAACTTAACCACAGGTCAGAGCTTATAGTTTGGAAGTCAAAGAAATATATGCCAAAAGAGGGGGGGGGGGGTGATCCCAGTACTGAGCTGTAAGGCACACCACTAGATACATTCTTACTTTCTAAGGTGGCACCTGCCACCTTACTGTGTAGATTCTATCTTTCAGCTAGTTTGCTATCCACTTTACCATGGAAGGGTCTATATTTAGGTCTCTTAGCTTATTTACAATATCAGCATGAGGAAATGCGTCACATGCTTGGCCAAATCCAGATAAGCTGGGAGATCCAAATGACAATTATCCACCGTCTCTATGAAATTAACAAAGATATTTACTAAATTAAGTAGAGATGACCTCCTCTTGACAAAAGCAAACTTTTGTGGGTCTAGCTTTTCAAGGTTTTTAATATCCTAGTTAATGAAGTCCAAAATTATGCTTTCCATGGCTTTGCAAAATAGCCTAGTCATGCTGATAGATTTATATATTTCAGGGGTCCATGGTATGACTGCACATCACAACAGCCCTTATTCATACTTAAGTAACATACCTTCTGGCTAACCTTAAGTTAGACAAGTTCAGGAGGGGCTCCACAAGGGCATATCTGGTGCTATTTAGTAGACATCCTATGAAAATGTTATTTTTACTTTTTAAGAGCACAATTAGGACATGTTTCTTTGGGATCTTAGGGGTTGTAAGAGACTCAGGGAATTTCAATGACTGTTTCTGTGGTACAGTTGGCACTAAATTTATCTTGGAGTGTATTAGCTATGTTTTTAGGTTTATAGGTTCATACGTGTTTACTAGCCTAACGACCACAAGGGCCTTTTTAAGCCTAGCCATGCATACCAAATCTCTGACAAGTTCTGATACCCTTGATAAGTATAAGCATGGGCCAGGGAGATGAACCATTTACAGGTTACCTGTTTGCATTAGAGAGACAGGTGCCAAACCAGGGATGAATTTCCATTTTCCCATCCAATTGTCCAAATTGCACTTGAATTGGGTTAGGGAGGAACTCTGCTTCACACAGATGGGGAGTCTGTTCCATAAATGGGGTAGGTCTCAGGGATACATACCTATCTCTCCAGCAGGTCCTATTTATATCACAGGCAAGGTTTAAGTCTTTAGAATGGGTAATTATGCTACTGTTTGTTCTGTGGATATGCAGGAGGTCCGTCAGGGTGGGGTCTGACAATGACCTGTATGACAGGCATAGCTCACCCCTCAAAAGCCTGTAGGAGACAAAATACAAGAATAGGGCCTTGAGGCAGTCTGCACAGGACACATTACTTACGCCCTGTATTGTTTTAGTGAGGAACCTCTGTGGACATTCCAGTTGTTGAATGTGCATGGTTAGGTACATACAAAAGGGGGCATTGGACTCAATGATAGCTTTGATGAGGCTGAATACAGTGGAACAATGACTTCCTTGGACTTAGATGCCATACCTTTGTTTACAAGTTGTGCAACATAAAATGACTTCCTCACCACTGAAGACACATAATGATCAAAGGCTAGATTACTACCTATGTGTGTGTCCCTAAGTCCCTGACTACTGGGTCAATTCTAAGGGGTGTGTTGTCAATAGGATAGTTACCAGGGATGGGTGACCTTCTAAAAGATACTATTATGCATTTCTTGGCATTTAGTTTTAGTCCATGGCTCTGACACCAGTTATTTGTCTGTGTTATCCCCTCCTGGAGAACTTTTGCATCAATGTGAAATTCAATGACAGCTTCTAATTTGCAATCATCTGCGAATTTAGTCAGCCACAGACCACTGTCATTAGCCTTGACTTCTGAAAAGTAAATGGCAAAAAGGAGTGGTCCAAGGATGATGGTTGCCTTTCTCCATTCATGAGGCACAAAGCCTGTTTGGAGGCTACAGTTAAATAATAATTTCAGAGGCCCTGATAGGTCATGTTTCATGCTATTTAGAAGGCATCCTGGGATATTGTCTGGGCCTACTGAAGAAGTGTCCTTGGTCTTAGAGAGAGCATTAAGGACCTGTTCCCTAGTGATAGTAGCGGGAGTTATATTTGATAATATTTCCTGAGGGAAGGTTGAGGGAGAGAGAAGAGTAAAGTTGGAGCTGAATTTATCAGCCAGGAGGTTTGCTATATCTTCGGGCTCAGTGTAGGTGACTCCATTTACAATGAGCTCTGCGCACATCTGTGTATTGCCTTTGAGGTTGTGGACATAGCTAAAGAATGCTTTGTGGCTGTCCTTGGCCTGGAAGGCCAAACTTACCTCAAATTTGGCTTTGGTAGACTTTATTTGTCCTCTGAGCTGTTTGTTTAGTTTGATGAAAGTGCTTTTATCCTTCTGGGTGCTGCACCTTCTAATTTTTGCCATGATTTTCTTCCTCCTGTTATACATCTGACTGATTTTGCGATTCCACCAGTGGCTTGTTTTTTGAGTTAGTTCTGTACTTCTTCCTGGTGGGGACAGCTGCCTCTATGCAGGTATTAACATGCTTGCACAGGGTTTCTGTGAACAGTTCTGTTTTGGCAGTGTTCTCAGGGTTTATAGGGGCTTGAAATTTTGCCAGGTTCTCACTTAATAGCAGGACGTTAGCCTTAGACTAGTTCCTGAATATTCCCGGTTGAGCTGGGGGTCCAGGTTTTATTTTTACTTCAAAGGAAACCATTTTGTGGTCTGACCTTACCAGGAAAGGCATTACAGTAGGGGGTGTGCAGCACTCTCCAATATTAGTGAGGACCAGATCCAGTGTGGTTGCACCCCTGGTTGGTGTACTGACTATCTGGTCCAGGGCATTTGTGTTTACAAAATCCAAGAATCTTTGTACATGTATGTTTGATGTCATATAGGATACCCAATTAATAGTGGGGTAATTAAAGTCACCCATAATTATGGTATTGGGTTGGAAGGTTAGTGTTTCTAATAATTTTAAATACATGGTATGAGTTTTTCTGGGTCATAGAGTGGGACCTATAGCTTGCAAGGAAGTAGTATTGGATTTTACTTATTGCAATTTGAACATGAAGCAGCTCAAGTGCATTGTCCTGTTTGATCAGCCTTGAGGTGTATATATTTTTGATGTAAATAGAGACAACTCCACCTTTCGTCCCTGCCTGTGAAGTAGCTGTTCTAAATGTGTGAAAGGCATTATAACTATATATAGCACTGTTGGTGTGCTCTCCACAGTTTTAAGCCAAGTCTGAGAGACTGCACAGACATCAGCATTCTCTAGGGTAAAGAGGGCTTTCAGGGAGTGGAGTTTTTTGTTTAGGCTCCTAGCATTGAGCAGTAATGCCTTTAGATTTTCCTGGTTTTGATCTGCAATGTCATAAGGAGTTTTCTTCAGAATCTCGAACTACTGAAATCCCGAATTTCAGTAGCCCGAGACCAGAAAGGCAAAAGTGCAGAATACCGAAACCCCAGAAGCGTGAAATTCAAAATCTCGAAGGTCGGAGATTTTGAATTAGTGGTTCTGGTGTTGCGGTGTGCGAGTAGGTGGTTGGAGATGTACGTAAGTGTTTGTGTTTTACGGGTTTTGGGTATGGGCTTTAGTGTGCATCTGTGTATTTTGTTAGTGTGATGTGTGTGTGCGAGGGGAATGTAGCTTGTGTGGTGGTGTTTTTGTGTGTTTGTCTGTGTAGTGCGACATCTGAGGTAGTATATTTAAGTAGGGGGGGTGTGGGGGGCAAAACCCCCTAGCTTGTATGTAGGGTAGGTGTTTGTGTATGTGTTGGGGTGCATATGTTTGTGTTTGTGTCTACGGTATGTTTAATGTAGAAGTCGTAATTTTAAATTTTGCGCTTCTGGGGTTTCGGGTTTATGGATTTTTGGCTTCATGGTCTCGAGATACTGAAATTCGGGATTTCAGTATTTCGAGATTATGAAGTGAATCCTGTCGGAAGTACTTTCAGTTTGGCTTTGCCTAAAAAAGGCACTAAGGGGGAAGACAATATTTTAGCTAATATTTGAAAGCCTAGCGTTTAGAATGGGAGATGACATTTTGGATTATTTCAAAACACCGCTGTGAGTTATTTCTTAATTTTCTCATATAATTAAAAAATGATTTATAATTATCCTTGGCTTCAGGTACCAGCTTTGGTTCATGTTTTGCTTTGATCTTCTTGATGTTCATTTTTTAATTCTTTGTTATTTCTGAAAGAGTCTTTGATGTGGGTAGATTTAGATTATTATAAGAATTCAGAAGTTTTTTAAGAACTTGTGGGTCATCAAGTTAATTTTTAAATTCCAATTATAATGAGTTCTAGCAGGGACTAACAGATATGTACACTTTTTCAGGTGGGACTACTGATAAATAGCAACTGAGGCTGCATGGGGACTGGCAATGTTAAAAGTAGACTTTGACAGCTCATCATAAAATTTCAGTAAGTTTGTCTGTCTGAACTCATTAAATTCAGAATTTTTCACCACTGGTGTAATTGAGACATTAAAAGAAAAACTTACTAACCTGTGACTAGATTTAACTAAAGGTGGAGACAGAGGTGTAGCCAGTTCAACAATACCCTGTGCCAGTCCTACAAAGTAGCTCCCCACCTCCTCAGATCATCAAAACAAGAGAAAAAAAAGGTCCTCTCCTTCTACTGGCACACCTGTCAGGTGGCCAGATACATGCCCCTTTCCTCTGGCATCAGCTCTTCAATGGAAGAGCAAAAAACAAAAAAGTCTGCCATCCGGTACCTGGGGCTCCTGAAATGCAGGAGCCAGTCAGGTCTGGTTTCTTTGCCCTGCTTACCTCCAACCTTCCTCACGTTAGTTACAAAAAATTATTTAAAGTTGCAGCAAGCAGTTGCTGTAGTTTACACCCCACATGGAGCACTTCAGTGTTCTGGTTTTAAGTAAAAAAAAATACCTTTAAGCCTGTAGCAAACTGCTTACTGCTATAGTTTATACCTTGCACAGAGAGCTACAGTGCTCTAGTTTTAGTACAATTTTACTTTTTTTTTTTTAAAACAAAAAATATCATCACTGAATCATCATTTATGACACAGAGAATCATACATTTCTATCAATGAAAGCAAATCATACTGATATAT
This sequence comes from Protopterus annectens, assembly GCF_019279795.1. Lineage (NCBI taxonomy): Eukaryota > Metazoa > Chordata > Ceratodontiformes > Protopteridae > Protopterus > Protopterus annectens. Next base: position 1,814,148,047 of record NC_056731.1, read on the forward strand.
TTTCATTTGCAAACATTATACATCACATATGATCTTCTATGCAGTCATTGTCAATTGAACATTACATAGTTCATTCAATTACTGCCTTCTGCTAAATCTCATTCCTCCTCCAAAACATTATTCTGCATGTATTGTTCCTACAGTTCCCATTTTTTTCTATGTAAATTGCTCCTTCCCTTTTTTAAAGATCCCACTTCGTTCTTTTATCTCTGTTACTGTACTTGCTACTTCTAATATGGTTGGTTTAGACTTTGATTTCCATTTTATAGTAATTACTTTTTTGGAGGCCACCAGAATTAAACTCTGCAAGGCCTCACTATGTCTATGCAATTCAGATTCTGTATTACAGCTCAAAAAATTAATTTCCTTAGACACACCAGTTTGCTCACCCAGTATTTCTGAAAGAGTGGTATGAGGGGGATTTTTAAAGTCTGCCATCTCACTATACTCCCAAACATATGATCCCAATTGGTTTACTATCAAAATGTTGAAATTCATATGATCTAACGTTAATCTGATCGACCCATATGGTCGACACATGAATATTAAGTAGTTCATTTGGTTGACAGGAAGTACATGCAAATTACCTGTCGACATTATGTTGACAACAGGGCAAGGATTTATCCTTGTCAGCACTGTTGTGCGATCTCGGAGTTGTAATATATAAGTAGCAGGGGGTGTGGGGGGTGCTGCCCCCCAGCAAAAACACTACTGTCAGCGCTGCAGGTGTTTTTCGACCATTTAAACTTTTACATTTTTTTTTCAGTATTTTGAACGTTCAGTGTAATGACTTTTGATGTTATGACCGTCGATGAATGAATGCCGAATACAGTGGAACAATGACTTCCTTGGACCTATATGCCATACCTTTGTTTATAAGTTGTGCAGCATAGAATGATTCCCTCACCACTGTAGACACGTGATGATCAAAGGCTAGATTACTATCTATGTATGCCCCCAAGTCCCTGACTACTGGGTCAACTCTAAGGGGTGTGTTTTCAATATGATAGTTACCACGGATGGATGACTTCTCAAAGGATACTATCATGCATTTCTTGGCATTTTTTTTAGTCCATGGCTCTGATATCAGTTGTTTATCTGTGTCACCCCCTCTTGGAGAACGTGTGTCAGTATGAGATTCAATGACAGCTCCTAATTTGCAATCATCTGCATATTTAGTCAGCCAGAGACCACTAACATTGGCCTTGACTTCTGAGAAGTAAATGCCAAAAAGGATCGTTCCAAGGACTGATCCCTGAGGGACTCCACTTGTGATTGGCCTCTTTGTAGAGGTGGACTCCCCAAGTCTAATTTCCTGGGTCCTGTCTGAGTGACATATGGGTTTGTACCTAACCTCTTGAGTTTGTCAACAATGCCCGAGTGGGGTATTGTGTCAAATGCCTTGACCAGGTCAAGGTAGGCAGTGTGAATGATTCTGCCCTCATCCATTGCTTTGGTAACCTTCTCAAACAAGTCCGCAAGGTTGAGTAGGCATGATCTACTATATCTCTATTGATCATCTCTATGATAATTCTTTCCATGGCTTTACATACAAGACTAGTGAGACTTATGGGTCTGTAGTTTCCAGGGTCTGTAGATGGCCCACCATTGTGCAAAGGGATGACTGTTGCCCTTCTCCATTCATGAGGCATGAAGTCTGTCTGGAGGCTACAGCTAAATAGTAATTGCAGAGGCCCTGATAGGTCATGTTTCATACTATTTAGAAGACATCCTGGGATATTGTCTGGGCCCACTGATGCAGTGTTCTTGCTCTTACAGAGAGCATTAAGGACCTGTTCCCTAGTGATAATAGGGGAGGTAAGTTTAAACATTACTGGGATTTTCTATAGCCTAGAGTGCCTTGCCTCAGTAAACAAACATAAATAAAGCAAAGAAATGAAACAGAATTACTATAAAATACTATTACAACTTTCGGAAGGCTCCCTATTGAAATGTTGGCACTCAAAACAAAAAAGACTGAAAACACAAGAGAAAAGTGAATCTCGAAAATCGGTTTTCTCCTTAAAACCTCTTTTTGCAGGTGGAGTCCCCCACAGTTCTCCTATTTATATATACCAGCTCTGAGAATGCCGTACCTTAGACAAAAGGAAATATTCCAAGAAGTGGAATCTTAGACTAGACTTAGTATATGTAAGCCTGATCTTCAACTATTCAATCTCCGTATTTTGGGACTCTCTGTAATGGTTCCAGACATTTCAAGTGGTTACCCTTTTGGTAACTTGTCACTGATATGGTTGCTATACAAAAATCTAACTCCTTCTCAGACAGTGGGGCTATTTAAACATCTGACTGTAGAAGTAGGACAGCATGCTATTTTAGTCATGTATTTTTTAAATATTAAATGCCTGCACTCTTAAGATTATTAGTTGCAGGGCTTATGAACATTTTATAAAGCTAACATTTAACTGACGTGTTCTCCTCCTTGTGTTACTGAAAGAGGAAACATAATAATAAAAATACACTTAACTGTCAAAATCTGAATTATGCCTGTAGATGGTCAGGAAGTAGAAGCTGTCAAAAATCATTAAACTACAGACTTCAGTACAGTAAGACTAGCATCTCAAGAACAAAACTGTATACAACCACTCAGTTTCTGAAACAGATCAATTTGATGACTATCAGGGATACAGCAGCCACAAGCAATGAAGAAGACTGTGTACAAGCCGGGCAAGTTAAATGTACTTGTGCTTCAACTGCTACTGGGCAAAGGGACATGTAGTAAAGCCAGGTAAGCCTTCTGAAGAGTACATCAGTTGTGCAGCTTTTCACTGTACCTATGACCAACTCGTGATATCCCATTGAAGAAAGTAGTGAGTAGTCCTTAGTCAACCAGGAGATAGGAAGATGAAGATCCAGGAAAGGTGCAGAAACAGAACATCTTTGAGAGATTTTCACTGAAGCTAGTGAGAATACAAAACTAGTAGCTAGGCAGTATTAACTCCCTAAAATAAAATTAGTTTATTTCCTTGATGAACTACAGCCTTATGACTTTTTCTGTTCCAAGTTCCACAGGGGTGCTGAAGTCTAAACATTAATGGACTTGGATTGCATTTTATTATCCCTGCAACAACTACATTTTGAGCAATAGTCTTTGCTTCTTTACAGCGATATCTTCCCCTCCTGAAAAATGTTCTTCCTTTTGAGAATGTAACTGTCTTTTAAAGCCTTTGTCTATAAACAACACAACTGCAAGGTGCAAAAGTGGAACAGTGTTTCACTTTTTACTAATATCAGATTTAAACTACCATTAGGGTGAAGAACATGCCACAGTAAGTTATAAAGAAGCATATTGCTTTAGTTTAGTGTAGATCAGTGTGTGTGATGTACCTTTAAGAGGATCTATATAACATCGTAAAATCAAAATGTCAAACGGCACAACAGCGAAAGTGCCAAAATGTTGAGGGTCCATTTTTGAGATCGCAGTACAGTGAAGATTCGGATATTTGCCCTTTCCTCACTGTAGTGCGATTTCAGAGTTGGAATATATATATTTAGCAGGGGATGTGTTGGGCACAGCCCCCCCACAATACTGAATTCAAGTTTCGGCATTTTTGCTCTTGTGAACGTTCGACAATTTGCATCTATGATGTTATGATATAGACGCCCTTTAAGAAGCATTCCAGTCAGTGGGCATGTGCAGATAAGTACTGAGCAAGTGCAAGCAAGAGTGCCATTATAAGTAAGCAGCCAGAGTGAAAGCATGCATGAGTGTAGCAGTCAAAAAATAAAAAATGAAACAAGGAGCCGCACTATATTGTGACCACCAACTTTTACTGATGTTACCTCGGCTTATGCCTTCAAGGGATAATTGAACACCATGATCACAGCTTATTTATACAAAATCATCCAATTAAAGTCATTACATCATTAAATTCTTTAAAGTGGCAGAGCAATAGTGTAAACATAATATCCACAATTTAAACATACCAACCATATAAACCACCACATTTCCCCCCAAAAAACTAAACAATATTCAACTCTAAATTAAAACCACCAGGATGCAATGTGTCATAATTAATAATAAATCTAGACTCCATAGACAGTAGTTTTTGTTGGAAATTATCACCAGAGTGGAAAATAGGCTTGGCCAACACACTAAAAAACAAAGAATCAGATCCTCCATGAGTGGTTCTAAAGTGAGAAGCTACAGGACTTTCCAACTGATTATGCCTGATATCACCTAAATGTTCCATAATGCATTTTTTGGCCATCCTTTTTATTTGGCCAACATACCATCTGGTTGGTATACATCCACATCCAAGAATGTATACCACTCCACACAAACAATTATTGAACCTATTCATTGTATTATATATTCTACTGTTGATTTTCATGGCATTAAGGTTCTTAACTCTGGAACAAACCTTACACTTACCACAAGGAAAACATCCTGCTGCACCACCATATATAGATGGCTTCATATTATTCAGTAGTTCCCTCAGAGGAACCTACTGTATGAAAAATCAACCCTGTTTTGAAAAAATTCACTAGTATCCTCACCTTGTGAAACTATAGGCCAAAAATTATCCACCAATCTCTTTAAAATCTCTGAAAAAGGGGAAAACCTAGTCACAAAAAAAATCCTTTTCTCATCTTTTCCCCTATTTGCACCATGCCATATCTTAACATTTTCCCTGACACTCCACCTTCGAACTTCCACTGCACTATGAAAACCTTTAACCCTCATCTCCGCTTTGTCCAATACATCCTTTTGATACCCTCTAATCATTAATCTATTCCTAACTTTAGAAAATTCCTCCTCCAATCTCACCTTATTGTATGTATTGTTGAAAATACGTCTATACTCCCCATAGGGTAAGGATTCTAATAAAAGCGAGGGATGCATACTAGTGGTTAATAAAAAAATATTAGCTGCAGTTTCTTTGAAAAAAGGCCTGAAATGAACAACTCTATCAGTATTTATGAAATATTCCACATCAAGAAACTGTATAACTTCTCTATGAACCTTCTGGGTAAAGGATAAACGAAAAATATATTTTTTTTTTTTGCAAATTACCCATAAACTCATCAAATTCTCATACATATAAAAATCAAGTAATCAATATATCGCTTGTAAACGACCACCTTGTTAGTGAAAAAGGATGTATTATAAATGAAAAGATTCTCAAAATGGCCCATGAAGATGATGGCATACGCAGGAGCATAGAAGACACCCACAGCTGTGCTTCCCCATTGCAAACAAAACTTGCTTTCCAAACTTAAAACAATTATGGGTTAAAGAAAATTCCAAAAGCTGCAAAATGTAATCAGTCCTAGGACCCTCCCCCATCATTTTGGCTACCACTTCAAGCCCCAGGGAATGACTGATGCAAGTATAAAGAGCCCTAACATCAACAGAGGCCCAATAATAATTTTGACCTCACTTTGTGCCACCTACCAAATCACAGAATTCTTTCCCATTTTTTATGTGACCTGGTATTTTGGATGTATATTTTTTTTAAATGTGCATCCAGAAACAGACCCACATTTTGAAGGTAGAACCCAACACCAGACACTATCTTCCTGGAGGGTTTTACAGATCTTTATGGACCTTAGGGATGGCAAAAAATCTCGCATCCCTGGGGTTTCTTACATGGAGCCTTTTAACATCAGAGGGAACAAAAAAATCCAACCTCTCACCTTTTTCTAATAATTCAAATAAAGCACTGCATTATGATGTAGGATCATAGCTCAGTTTCAAATACACATTTTCATCATCCAACAACTCCTGTGCCATTATATTATATTTATCCCTGGAAATGACAACCCAATTTCCCCCTTGTCAGCCTGTGTAAAAACCACATCTTCATTACCCATGCATATTCTTTGCAAAAGCTAACCATTCTGATTTGTTCAAATTAAACTTTTTATATTTTTACATAAACTTTTGATACTCAACTTTAATCTGCTTACACAACACAGTTTTAAACATATTGATGTTGGCAAAACATTTAGGGGGAACAAATGAACTAACATAAGGTACAACCAGAACCTTTAATCTGCCATATCCAGTAATAAAAAAAATCCTCTACTTCACCACACAGTCCATTTACATCAAAAGTGTCTTGAACATCCTCATCCCCATCCCAAATATCCACTAGGTCATTTTCATGTACAGACAAATCCAACAATGAACTATCACAATCACTATTATCATCACACTCCAAAATATTTAAAGATTGCTTAGTTTTCATATGAAAAACATTTTTAAATTCAACTTTCTACAAAAACTACCCACTTCAAGAAGCAGGTCTGCCAAATTGGAGAAACAGGTGGGAACACATTTTATCCCCTTATTTAACAAACTCAACAAAGCATCATCAAATTTCAAACTTGATAAATTAATAATGCTAAATTGTCCTTGTTGCACACACCTGACAGTGGAAAAAAAGTTTATCACCAAAAAGTCCACTACTACTCTGAGCGATGAATATTGCTGTCTCCTTCTCCTTTTCTGATTGTAATTGCTGCCCTCGTTGCCCTGCCACTTCTGGCCTTGACTTCAGGACTGCTGGGAACTGATATCCTGCTGCATTGACGATTCCACTGGCTCCATGTTTAAATCTTCGAACGATACACTCTTCTTACTACTAGACGCGATATCTGAGATCTGCCTTCTGGTATGTTGCTATTGGTGCTTCCTCTTTTTGGATTGCGTTGCCATGCAAAAAATAAATTGCTGTTGTAATCTCTAATATCGCGTTCCAACTTCCGTTTTTTATGGAGGATAATGTCCCCTTCAACTTTTGCCACTCTAGTTTTACTATCTCTAATTTTGCTGGCAAAAACATTCTCAAAACAAGCGAAACAAGATTTCCCTGAAGCTGTAAAATCTCCACCTGCACTTTATCACGCTGCCTTACATTACGTTTAACAAGGAATTTTAGCCAACCCAAAGTACAGGCTAGAGAGACATTCTTCCACTCTTCCAACAAGTCCTGTTCTTCCTCCGTGAAATGAAAGGCAGGAAGTCAGTCCACTCTAAGACCCCTAGGAGTTAAATTGGAGCTAATGTACTTTTCCAATAACCTGGTTTCATAAAAGAGTGTAAGCTCCTTGATAAGAAGTCTCTGTAACCTGTCGAAATCAGTACCATGCGACTCTATACTGCCCAATGGACCAGGGATCTCCTACGGCAAATCTGGCTTCTCTTTCCTTCCAAAACTCAGCCAAGGTGAATTGCCCACCATGGTGTTGGCTGGTTCGCAAACTGATGATTTTGCTTTGAGACAGTGATTTAAAACTGAACAAGGCTATTGAGGTTTGTCAGATATATGAGCTTACAAGAAAAGCACACAAATATGCTTTCAAATGAGAACAACACTGGAAGAAACTGCAGGAGTGTTAATCAACATTTGGTCAGCAGTGCCATTCTTGCAAAAAGTGGAATCATTTCAAAAGGTTTTGTAAATCAAACAAGGCACATACTTCAATTAAAAGGTAGCATTCAAAGAGGCAAATTGATGAATTAGAAAGCTACGACCCTAATTTTTATGTTGATGGTGTATCTGTGCTTGGTTAAACAGTCAATGCAGTAGATTTACGGGCAAAGAATGAAATCTTTTGTACTGTTTGGATTAATAGGAGACCTGTAGAGCTCAAAGTAGATACAGGTTCAAAGTGCAATGTTATGTCAGCAGAAACGTTTGCTAGACCTGGTCATCACCAACATGGGCGACCGGTGTTCCACACCAGAGGTCAATTCCTCGGTCAAATCAGACCACAAGCTAATCACCCTAGACATCCACATCCCACCCCCATTAGGAAAACAACCGTAAAAAAATTCTCCAAGGCCAACTTCACGCTTCTTAAGACAGAAGTGGCAAACTTCACGACACCCATGCAGATGGACAATAGAGGTACGACTGCTGAATTCTACACAAATGCACTTTATAAGCATTTACACAAGTGCATGGATCATGCTATCCCTAACAGAACCAAGATGCTATCCTCCAAAAAAAGAAAGCCAATCTGGTGGTCTTCTGCCATAAACAAACTCTACAACAGAAGAAAGAAACTGTTGCAAAAAAAGAGTAAAATCCCATGATTGGAGGAACTCCCTGGTCAGCCTCAGTAAGAAGCTGAGATCCCTCATAAAATCCTCCAAAGCTAGTTATGAAAACAATCGCCACTGATTCTAAAGACAACCACAAAGCATTCTATAGCTATGTCAAGAATCTCAATGACAACACTCAGATCTGCTCTGAGTTACAGCACAATGGCACTAAATGTACAGAACCAACTGATATTGCCAACATCCTGGCAGATAGGTTGAGTGCTAACTTTACCCCCCTCTCACCCCCTAAATGGCCCATCTCTATAGCGGAAGAATGCAAAGTTCCTGTAATCACGGCTGCACTGGTAAAAACCTCACTCTCCAAAGCCAAGAACAGAGCATCCATGGGACCTGACAACATCCCAGGCTGCCTTCTATACGAACTACAGAATGAACTGGCACCCCACCTAAGTACCATATTAAGTCATAGCCTCACCTCAGGCTTTGTGCCCATTGAATAGCGCACTGCAACGGTTATCCCACTCCACAAAGGGGGAGCCATGACAGACCTCAGGAACTACCGCCCCATTAGCCTGACGAGCCTGGTCTGCAAGGCCATGGAACGTATCATCATGGAACTCATAAACAAAGACATTGAAGATCTTCATACTCTGGACCCCACACAGTTTGGGTTTGTAAAAGGCAGATCATGTCTCCTAAACTTGATAGACTTTTTTGAAGCAGTCACCAAAGCCATAGATGAGGGTAATGTGGTTCACACAGCCTATCTAGACCTCGCCAAGGCATTCAACACCATCCCCCCTCACTAAACTAGGTATAAATCCCTATGTCACAAGATGGATTGCCAAATGGCTTACTGACAGAACCCACACCGTGAAAGTAGCAGACTCCAAATCAGACTTCAGAACAGTGACAAGTGGAGTACCACAGGGTTCAGTCCTGGGTCCTCTCCTGTTTGGTATCTACTTTTCTGAAGTACAGGCTAACACAGAAGGTCTTTGGCTAACTACGTTCACAGATAACTGCAAACTAGGAGCCATAATCGAAACTCCTAACAATGTGGGCATCCTACAAAAGGGCCTCAATAAGACAGATGCCTGGTGTCAAAGCCATGGCCTCAAGCTCAATGCCAAAAAGTGCATTGTCTTCCCCTTTGGTAAAAACTCTGTACCCATGAACTACCACATAGGCGGTAGTCTACTTAACACTGAAAGTGTGATAAGAGACCTTGGGACACAGGTGGACAGTAGTCTCTCTTTTGATAATCACATCGCCACAGTGGTCAGGAAATCCTTCTACGTGGCACACCTCATCACAAAAGATTTTTCATCCACAAAAAAAGAGGTCATTGTTTCCCACTACTCATCACTCATTAGACCTATTATAGAGTACAATGCCCCTTTTGGCATGTACCTCACAAGACATCTACAACTGGAAAGGCCGCAGAAATACCTCACAAAGAGGATTAGTGGCCTCAAACAAATGCCCTATGCAGACCATCTCAAAAAAACTCCAGCTTTACTCTGTCACATATCACCTACTCAGAGGTGATCTCTGTCTAACATACAAAGCTATGTCAAACCCAGAGCTGTTGGACATGCTCCACTTAAAGAAATCCCAATCCCTCCGGGCTACACGCTCTGGGGACCTAAACCTTGTCAACACAATAAACAGAACATGCTGGAGGGATAGATTCCTGTCCAAGAGACTTCCCATACTCTTGAAAAGACTACCTATCTATGTCAAACAGAGTTCCTCATTAGCACTCTTTAAGAAAAATCTTGATGATTGGATATGAAATAGGAAATTCACCCTGGGGATCACTTCTGTGGCTCTGCTTGACAGGGGTACAGGAAAATAATTTTCTTGGGTGGCGAAAGTCAGGGTACCTTTTTGGCTAGGCTTATATAGGTCCTATGGCCAATAGCCTAGTACCTACTTATGAACCTAGAGTAAAATCTGGAGAACAACTTGATTTGGCAAAGTATGCAAAGCCTGTTGCTTATGGTGGTGAAGAAATTCAAACTGAAGGCTCACTAATGCTTTCATGTTACTCTGCTGGGAACAGCTATGACTTGCATTTTTGCATAGTCAAAAGACACGTGCAGTCATTATAAGGCCTCAGAGACAGTTTGAAAATGGGACTACTTTCATTTAACAAAGTCATCCACCATGCTTAAATGAGAACAGCTCAAATTTCACCCAAACTATGTTTTCTGACTATGCTGACTTTTTTGAAGACAAACTAGGCAAACTCCCAGTTGTGTGCTTCATGAAGTTAGACCCGGAGGTAAGCAGAGTCATCAGACCAGCACGGAAAGTTCCAGCAGCTATACAGAACATAGTCAAAGCTGAGCTAGACAAAATTGTGCAGCTAAGAGTAATTTGTCCAGTAGAAGAACCAACTGAACAGGTATCTTCCATGGTAGTAGCTCATAAGAAAAGCTCAGACGACATCAGAATATATATACTGATCCAAGAGATTTGAACAAAGCACTAAAAAGACCTCATCATCCCATGCTCACAGTCGAGGAAATTGCTGTCCTCTGCCCTCATGGCAAATGCCACTGTTTTTTCTGTCTTAGATGCAAAAAGTTCATTTTGGCAAATTTTGCTTGATCGAAAATCTTCATTGCTAACCACATTTGGTATGCAATTTGGAAGGTACAGACGTCTGAGAATGCCATTTGAAATAAATTCTGCCAATGAAGTCTTTCAACTTGTGAAGGAACAAATTTTTCTGGCTATCCATGTGTTGTTATAGTAGATGATATTCTTGTAGGAGGTAATGGTGAAGTCGAACATGATAGAAACCTCAAGAAAGTTCTGGAAAGAGCTTGTGAAGTGAATCTTAAGCTGAATCCTCAGAAATGTAAACTCAGGCTACAAGAAGTCACTTATGTGGGTCATTTGTTTACCAGTTCAGGCTTACAACCAGATCCTTCCAAGCAAACAGCCATTCTTCATATTCCAGCTCCAAACAATGTCCAAACCCTACAATGTTTTCTTGGCATGGTCAACTATTTAGGCCAAGTTCATTCCAGATTTGACTCAACTTTTAGCACTATTAAGAGAACTGACACAGAAAGATATAACCTGGTCCTGGTAAGAACACCATCAAAGAGTATTTGATGTCCTGAAACAGAAAACTGCTAGTCCACCTATTTTAAGATACTATGATGTTCACAAATCAGTTACTCTTTCCTGTGATGCTTCCAGGTTTGGTCTTGTTGCAGTCATTCTTCAAGAGGATAAAGCAGTCACCTTTGCATTGAGAACTCTAACCCAAACAGAGATGCAGTATGCCCAGATTGAGAAAGAACTCTTGGCAATTGTGTTTGCGTGTTCTGACTTTCATGATTAAATTTATGGCTAACCTATCCAGATAGAACATGACCACCAACCTCTAGTCACTATTTTGAGAAAGGCAATACACACAGCTCCTGCAAGAGTTCAACACATGATGCTCAAATTGCAAAAGTATAATTTCAGTCTTGTTTACGCAAAAGACAAACTTCTTTATCTTGCTGATACTTCATCCCAATCACCCAGAAAAAAACATTGAACGGCATGAGAATGAGCAACCTGATTTTGAAGTTGTGGAAGTGAGAAATTTTTCTTCCACACATCTTGATGAGCTTAGAACTCACACAGCTTCAGATCCAATTCTCCAGAAGCTAAACCTCTTAATCAGTTGAGGATGGCCTTCAAAACAATCTTGTTTACCAATAGAAGTGCAGCCGTACTTTCCATACAGAGATGATATTTTATCAGACAATGGTATCATTGTGAAAGGTCCAAAAGTGATTGTTCCAAAATCCTTGCAACAAGAGTACATTAAAATCTTGCATCATGGCCACCCAGGAAGTGATTCTACTAAAAGAAGGGTGAGAGGACTCGTATTTTGGCCTTCTATGTCAAAGGATATTAAGAAAGAGATTTATTCTTGTTCTGTATGTAATAGTACAAAGCCACATCAACAAAAAGAACCACTTCAGTTAAGCCAGATTCCTGAACTACCTTGGTCGACAGTAGCCACAGATATCTTCAAGTGGAATGGTCACAGCATTACTTGGTATTAGTAGACTCTTATTCAAACTGATTTGAGACTGACCTATTTCCTAACATAACATCCAATACTGTCATTACAACATTGAAGAGACATTTTTCTGTCCGTGGTAGTCCGCACAGAGTCATATCTGACAATGGTGTACAGTTTACATGTCAGCAGTTCAGAAAATTTACCGAAACGAGGGACTTTTTTCATATTATGAGTAGTCCTGAGTACCCACAGTCAAACGGCTTGGCTGAACATGCAGTTCAAAGTGCAAAACAGCTGTTAGAGAGATCCAAACATGACAATACTGATGTTTTTCTAAGCTTGCTTAATCTCAGAAACATTCCTCAGGATAATCAACTTGGTTCACCTGCCCAGAGACTTGTGTCGAGACAAACCAGAACCACATTACCAATCAGTAGCAATTTGTTGGTTCCATGTGCTAAAAGCAACAAAACAGTGAAAGCTCAACTCTTAAAAAAGCATTTGTCACAGAAGTCCTACTATGACAAGACAAGCAAACCTCATGATCCATTAAAAGAAGGAGAGATAGTGAGGATGCAGACAACAAAAGGTTTTTATCAGATTGGACTTGTGAAAAGTATGTGTGAAGAACCGAGAAAGTACATTGTGGAATCGCAGGGAATAGAATTTAGGTGGATTCGGAAACATTTACTACTGGTGTCCGAGCCAGTGTTACAGCATCTTGCCTGTAATAAAGACTCTAATTCTCAGAGTCACTTGTCCATTGTTCCTGCTCCAGAGGACATTCCGTCAACTATCCCTGTTCCTGAGAATATCCCTGGAAAGTTCTAAAGCAGAACATTTTCCAGTGACTGTCCCTGTTGTTAAACCCAGTCCTAATTATTACATTGCAAGATCGGGTCACATTTTTAGACCTAGTTCCAGATACACAGCAACCTGGATTTAAATGTTGTTTTGTTTATTTTTGTCTGGATAATTTGCATGCCTATTCAAATGTCACTGTCAATATGAGACAGCTCAGTAAAGAGGGAGGATGTAGATCAGTGTGTGTGATGTACCTTTAAGAAGCATTCCAGTCAGTGGGCACATGCATACAAGTACTGAGCATGTGCAAGCAAGAGTGCAATTTTGAGTGAGCAGCCAGAGCGAAAGCATGTATGAGTATAGCAGTCAGTCAGTTAGTTCATTTAAGTTTAATGTTCCTACTATCCAGCCCGATGTGTTTGTGTGTAATAAACTACTTAAACAAACACCCAAGCCTCTTTGTCTTATTGAGATACACAAGACAAGCGACATTTAGTACTGTGGGATACAAAGTTAAAGTCCGGACTCTGACCTAGATCACCCATGTTCTTGCAGTGATACAGCTACTGAAGATGCCAGGTGAGGGTAGATGACAGTGAGCAGCTGAGAGCACCTTGCCCATTCGGAAAAGAGGAGGCAGAGGCTTGGTTCACTGCATTAGTGACACTGCTAGAAATAGTTATTTTTTCTGCAGCAGGGAGCCCAGAATGCACACACCGTAAAAGGTACTCTGATTGTCCAGGACACTTAAGATGTGTGGAAGCAAACACATGCCTCTAGTTAGCACCTATGTATGATGCAGCAAACAAGCACCTGGACAGCAGGGATTAGGAGCACATACAAAAGTCCCTAATTTCCCAATGGCTGACGACACCACTCTCATGTCACCCAACTCACACCTCCCATGGGAACAAATGCACTGGTGGGTCTGTCACCCCCGAGAAGTATGAATGGGTCGACTGGGTGCCCAAGGGGTACGCTTGATGGTCATTGGAGGGCTGTGGACCCAACAAAATGTTAGTGGTTAACTAGCTGCTAGAAATATTAGATAAGTAATAAGCACTTAGGTTTTTGATAGAATTTTACTGTTTTCTTTCAGTAAGTTATTGACAGAAAAGTAAAAGAAAACAGTAAAGGTCTATCAGTACCATCTTCCAATAAATTTTGATTGCCTTGTAGAAGCTTCTGAGGAAAGCGAAGAGTGAATTAAAGTAGGATGCATGCATTACAGATTAGCTATATCATTCAGTACAGTTTGGAGATTCGTAGTGTTACCCGTTAAGTAGACTTTCCTGACATAAATCACATGAAAATCCCTGATCACCAATCCAGTCATCCAAACTGTTCTAAAAGATTTCTGGAGAAGTACTCTGCTTGATAAGTAAGGGAGCCTATTCCAGAAACACAGGAAAAGTAAATGTTTAAATGAGTAAGAAACAGTGCCTGAAAAATAAAAACAGAATAGATATGCTGAAATCTGCTCTCAGTGTAAGTAGTCACTTATGCTGACAACAAGTCTTTTGGAATAGGGACCCTACACACACATACACATACACACACACACACATATATATATATATATATATATACACATATATATATATATATATATATATATATATATGCAAATAATTTTTCAACAGAAGAGATGCGGCAAAAATACTGTGAATTAAACTGTTTTACTGACACACATTTAAATGCATACCTTGAGGGAGTGAAAGGCTAAACCAAATGGGAAGGTTAAAAAAAAAGTTGTTATTCTTCTTTTGGCTTTTCCCGGCTAGGGGTCGCCACAGCGGAACTCCTGTCCACTAATGATTGGCAGTAGATTTTTTACGGTGCCAAGGTGCCAGCTCGACACCCAACCTTCAACGAAGGCACACCCATTCCAGCATGTCTTTCTAACGCCACTCGACCGCAGGGAGGACATGCAGACACCACACAGAAGGCGCTCCAGTCAAGAATCGAACGGGAAAAGTAACGTAGCCCTTTTTAACAGACTCCACATCAGTTAAACTCATTTTCTTGAGCTATCTGTGGAACTTAATAGGGAATGGAATAAGTGAGAGCATGTAAAATCTGTTGCATGGACACTTACAAAGAGAGACAGCATGCTTCTCAGGGAGACAGTGAGCCGATGTCTACTTAATTCTACCTGTTGTGTTTCAAGTACTGTATTGAATAATTTAGAAGTTACAGAGTCTGTCATCTTTTAGCCAAAGCCAAGTGTAACCCAAGCCCAATTAGTTTGCAGTGAGTATTTTCTGCAGCTGCCTTTTGGGTGTATCCAATCATTTTAAGCTAAGTACTTCAATACTCAACTATAAAACACTGCAGGTGATTGATTATTGAAGAGTTCAAGGGTAACAGATCTGATGATGCATAACTGTTCTGCCAGAGCTACCATAAACTAATATGATATGACAGGTTTGTTTTAAAAGTCTTCAATAATCATGACCTTTAAGTGCCAGACTGGTTGCCCTAATGGTAGCATGACAGAATAAAAGCAAAAAGTGGAAGAGGCACAATAAAGTATTACACTCTTCCTAAAAGTCATTGTGTATGTAAAAAGTGCGCTAGTATAAACCAAGACCAAGGTACTATGGGTAAGACAACAATACAATGCACTGAGCCCAGACTGCAAAAGGGAAAATCCTGAGAATCCAATCTATGCTCAAATGGTTCTAACATTGCTTTACAGTTACCTATTCCTGTCCAGATAAGATCACATATTATTCATGTCCAAGGCAGCACTGCTCGTTTGCCATATGTTGTTGAGGCTTAAGCCCTGTCATATATTGATGGCAGTGGAAGTTGGATTTATATATACTGCAGGTGACTCACTGTATTCCTTTCACATTTCTAAATATTGTAATTCCATTCCCCTCTCACGTAAGCTAACAACCTGAACTCCTACAAGTTACTACTGAAATACCTGAAGGTCCAGTGGCTTTGTTGATACACCGCACCTGACTGCTCCCCTTAAACTATCCTTATCCAATCTATCCAGTGCTGCTCTAAAATGACAACATGGTCAGTAATTTCATGTCTTACTCTGTACTATAACATCCACCATTCCATACTCTCCTCAACTTTACACTGTTAAGAAAGGTCACTTTACCACTGCCCTACAATTATAAAACACAATGAGTTTAAACTGTTTGTCTAAACACTCTTTATAATCTACCTTTGAATGATTTTTCATATCAATGCATTACCTACATCATGATTATTATACATTTATATAAAGATTGTTCATTAAGTATCTTGTCAATGTTTTCTCACTAGTGCATTCTCAATCATTATTTTTTATCGTTATTGTATGTTCAAACGATTCATCACTCAAAGTATGCATGCTACTTTCTGTCTGTACCTTGAGGAGCTTTTCTCCCTGGGCCTCTGCTATAGGGAATTTTCCACCAAGGTAGACTTTCAAAGTTAATGAAAGCAATAAATAAATAAACAAACAAATAAGTAAGCAAACATAGCCTGCAAAACTTTTTTCATCCAAAGTATGTACATCTTTCTGGACAGAAATTATATATACAAAAGTACACATTGCACACCAGTTATTTTATTATTTTTTTTTAAATACAGTACATTAAAAAGAGGCAAAAAACTAGTTTTGTAGATAAAGTATCCATGGTACAAACGATTAAAAAAAATAAGTTATGTTCTTACCATAATGTTCCATGTTTGTTCTTTATCTCGCCTTCCTTCTTTCTGGTTGGGTTCAGAGCCAATCCCGGCTCCAACTCGGCCACTTCTAACACTTGAAGAGTCCTTACTGGCTCGAGGCTAACCCCTTACCCTAGCATGCATAGTGGTAGCTACCCAGATCTTGCTTGTGAGAACTAACCACTAGATAGGAAAATTATGAATTACCCAATAAAAGAGGTAACTAAAACAATAAAGGCTCCTGTACCGACAACAGAAAAACCATGGTGACAAGGAGAATACTAAAGGCTGAAAAGCAAGGGAAACTCAGCCAGATCAGCCAAAAGGGAAATTCCTCTCAATCATCCAAGATGGGGGAAGGAGGGAGGGATGCAAGAAGGAAGGCGAGATAAAGGACAACAAACATGGAACGTTATGGTAAGAACATAACTTCTTTATGTTATGCTGTCCAGCTCACCTTACTTCTTTCTGGTTGGGACAGTGTCCCTAGCACTTAAATCCTGGCTGGCTCAATGGAAAAGAGACTTCAGGACCATGGAACCAAAGGATTCCCTGTTCCGAGAGGCCATGAACACTTTGTAATGAGTAATGAAGGTATGGGGAGTAACCCATGTTGCTGCCGCACAAATAGTATCTTAAAGGAAGCTTAGCTTGAAAGGCTATGGAGGTAGCCAAGGACCGAGTGGAATGTCCCCTCACTTTTCCTGGGACTGACACATTCCGAGACTCATAAACATAAGTAATAGTAATGGACAGCCATTTTGAAAGAGTCACTTTGGAAACTGATGAGCCTTGCTTGCTCTGAGCAAAGGATACAAAACAGCTGATCTGATTTTCTAATGTCCTTGGTCCTTTGAAGATAAAATCGTAATTGCCTGTGGACATCCAATTGATGTAATTTGTACTCTGCCTTGTTGCCATAATTTGGAAAGAAAACAGGAAGTTCAATTGATTGATTCAAATTATAGTCTGAGCAGACTTTTGGTAAAAAGGTAGGATTAGTTTTGAGAGATACTCTATCCTTGTGAAAGATCATATAAGGCGGGTGGATGGAAAGTGCCTGTAACTCAGAGACCCGCCTAGCTGATGTAACCACAATTAGGAAGAGGGTCTTCCATGATAAGAACGTCAGAGGACAAGAAGAGACTGGTTCAAAGGGAGGAAGGACCACGGCAGCTAGTACCAAGTTTAAATCCCAAAGACGGAGAGGTTCTTTGATAGGAGGCCTTAACAGTGTAGCACCTTTCAAAAAGGCCTTGCATAACTTATCAGACATAACATTAGAACCTAGAAGGCACACATGAAAATTAGAAATAGCAGCCAGTTGAACACGAATCATAGCAGCCGCTGCTCCTTTTTCGAAGGTTTCTGCCAGGAAGTCCAAGATTTTTGGAATTGGAGCTGTAAAGGGATCAATGTCATTTTGCTGGGCCCAGAAGGTGAACATCTTCCATTTACTAGCGTAAAGCTTCCTAGTAGTTGGTTTATGGGAAGAGACTAAAATATGTTGAACCACAGGTGAGATGTCAGAGAGCCTGGCTAGGATCGGAAGTGGAGAAACCAAGCTGTCAGCTTGAGAGTTTGAATGGAACGCTCAAGAGCACCTGACTGATGTGTCAGGAGGTCTGGAACCGGGTCCAGAATCCAAGGCTCCTCCTTCAGGTAATGCGAAAGGAACGGGAACCATATCTGATAAGGCCAGTACGGAGCAATGAGGATCAGCTTGCATCTCAGCAGCTTTGCTTTCTGAAGAACTTTTGGAATTAAAGGAAAGGGAGGAAAAGCATAAAGAATCCTAGGGGGCCAATCATGGAACAGTGCATCTCTGGGTGACTGTCCCGGAAGGGGAACTAGGGCAAAATAGCTGCTGCATTTGTTGTTTAGGTGAGAGGCAAAGAGATCGCAGCTTGGCTGGCCCCATCTGCGAAGATCATATCCGCCACATCTTGTTTCACAGACCACTCGTGGGGCATGAGAATTGCCCTGCTGAGCTTGTCCACTATCACGTTGGATTCCCCTGGAATGTGCATTGCAACCAGAAAATGCTAAGAAGACATCACCCACTGCCATACTCGAAGGGTCTTCCAGCATAAGGGGTAAGATTTGGTTCCGCCCTGTTTGTTGATGTACCACACTACTGACATGTTGCCCATCTGAATTGCTATATATTTCAAAGGGAGAGAGTCGTGAAGTGCTTGCAACACTAGTAACACCGCTCTCATCTCCAGGACATTGATGTGCATATGGTACTCGTGAGGTTGCCAAATTCCTTGGACTGTCTGTCCCAGATAATGCCCCCCCCACCCTATCTGGGAAGCGTCTGTGGTCACTGTGGCTACCGGATGAGGGGCTACAAAGGGTCTGCCTAGAGTGACTAGGGGAGAGTGGAGCCACCACTGTAGATCTTTCTTGCAAGCATCTGTGATTAAGATCATGTGTGACATTGGCAAGTCCTGATATGACCACTGAGTGAAGAGGAGCCATTGCAGAATCCTTATGTGACAACAGGCTAACGTAACTAGAGTAACGGCAGCCGCCATTAAACCCAAGACCTTCAGGACAAATCGAGCCTGAGCCTTTAATTTTGACAAAAAGAGAGAAACCTGACCTCGAATGGCAAGCATCCTTTCTTGTGGGAGCTTGGCTATCATGTCTCTTGTATTTAGATGAGTGCCTATAAAGGTAATACACAGAGGGTAACAAGGCAGATTTTTCGTAATTTGTTGTGATTCCTGGGCATGCACAAGTGTGAATCATGTGGTTCCTGGCCCTTAGGAGATGATGCTTGATGGTGGCAGTGAGGAGCCAGTGTTCTAGATAAGGAAACACCTGGAATCTCAAAAGTCTCAGGTGAGCCGTGACTACTGCCATGCATTTGGTGAACACCCTGGGGGCTGTGGTGAGACCAAAGAGCAGAGCTCTGAAGTGATAATGACTGGCTCCCAGCCGGAAGCGTAAATGTCTCCTGGACCGCCTGTCCATTTTTATATGGTAGTACACGTCCTGGAGATCGACAGAGCACATCCAATTGTCCTGACCCAGAAAGGGTAGAATGGACTGCAGTGTCACCATCCTGAACTTGGTCTTCTTTACTTACCTGTTTAACTTGCTGAGATCCAAAATAGGTCTCCAGTCCCCTGTCTTCTTTGGAACTAAAAAGAACCTTGAGTAAGTTCCGGATTCTATCCGGTCTGCGGGGACTTCCTGAATGGATCTTTTTTGCAGCAAAGTTTTTACTTCTATGGCTGCTTGATCACAAAGATTGGGTGGAACATCTGGGAATGATGATTTGTGATTTCTTGGGGGTGCTTGGGAGAAGGGAATTTTGTAACCCCTGGATATTATGCACCGTACCCATTCATCTTCTGTTATATCTCGCCAGGCTCTTGAGTACAGTGAAATTCTGTCCCCAACTGCCTCCAGAAGTGAACAGCCAGGTAATCCTTCAGGGATTCTGAAAGGGTCTGGCACAGAACGTATCCCTGTTGCCCTATTGCGGACCCCCCCCTGCCGCAAGGTCGGCATCTCCCTTTATTATTTCTGCCTCTGCATCTGGGGGAATTATCTCCACGAGCATCTGGTGAAACTCCCTGGGGTTTACTGAACTACATTTTGCTACTCTTTTGGCCTTTGGGATAAGGCCAGGATGGAGTGGAAAAGTGGACTCCTACAGCAGACAGTTTTGCCATCTCGTTCACTCCTGGTAAGAGTTTCTCAAACTTGTGGCCTGAACAAGGCTGAGCCATCAAAGGGGGCATTTGTAAAGGAGGACTTCAAGGGCTCCACAAATTGACAAAGGCACATCCAGGAATGTCTGCGAATAGCCACTCCTGTGCCTGCAGCCCTACTCACTCCATTTGCTGCGTAAGAAATCAAGCGCATGGAGGAGTTGACAATGGAGGTTAGGCTTGCTAGCTGGTTAGCCGACTTGGAAGCCACTTCCTCAGCTGAAGGATCCTGGAGGGTATCTCCCAGCTCTTTAAGGAGATCCCCTGAAGCCTTGTAAAATGCATTAAATAGTTCAGTGACCGAAGAGTAAAGGCCGCTGAAGAGAAAACACTCTTCCCATACCTATCCATGGCTCTAGACTCCTTGTTTGATGGATGGATAGAAGAGGAAGTCTCCACAAATTCCTTCTTGGTGGCTGCTGCCACCACCATAGCGTCAACTGGCACGTCTTTGGAGAGAAAGGTCTTATCATCTGGTGTAGTCATGAATTTGTCTGGCCTTCTCGGAATGGGCTCCATGGTCTCTGCAGCACTCCATGCCTTTCAACTCACAACAGACAAAAGTGGGTCAAAAGGCGGAGATACCCAGGAGGTGGAAGTTCGGGAACAAAATGCGTCCAGGTACAGGGACTCGTCCTCCAAAGGGGCAAGGGACTTCCAGTTTCCCCTCTGCCTAAAGATCTCCAGAATGTCGGAGAATGAGACATCTTCAGAGGGGGACCCTTCCATGTCATCCAAGTCCGTATCAGAGGTGACAGACTCAGGGGAGTCCACATGTTTCCTCTTACATTTTCTTCCTGGGAACCTCTTCTGAGGCATGCTCAGTAGAGGTCTTGGAAAAAGAGTGGTCGCCCTGTGGGGCGTCCTGGGGCATTGGTTCCCTACGCTTGGGACAGAGAGAAGGATCCGAGGCAGGCACAGGTATAGATGGGGATGGAGCCAATGGAGCCGAGGGTAGGACCGCCTCAGTGGACAGCAAATTCCTCATCACCTCGAAGGTGCCGCGATCTGGAGTGGAGGGAGGCTCTGGCACAAGGCAGATGTGGGAGCCAAACTCACCTGCGCCGAAGCTCCAAGAGGGAAAGCAGGGTCGGACAAAGGTCTGATGCCACTTCCCCCCTCGGAGCCAATGAGAGAGTCTCGGCACCCAGACCCCTCGACGGAGCAGACTGTCGAGGATGTCGGAGCGAATGTTGGAACCAACAGTTACCCCACTACTACCTCCATGCACTCCGGCTCCGAAATGGACACAGTCGGAGGAGGGGCTGGACCGGACAACGGAGCCACTTCCTTCTGGGCTGGCCCCGACAACAACTGAGCAAATACCCATGTCTTGAGCAGCCTCTTCACCACTCTCTCCACATCATCAGCTGATAAACTCCTGGATGATCGACAGGAGTGGGCCAAGGACCGATGGCTACCTGCTACTGACTGTAAAATTGGTGACTGAGGCACAGATCTCACCGGGTCCAAAGAAGGACATTGTGTTAGATTATTTTTTTTTTTTTTTGGAAAGAAAGAGGGAATAAAGAGTAGTGGGTTAGCCTCTAAGTTAAACAGCTACTGCTCCCAAAGGGAGAAAGCCTCTAACTAAAATGGCTTCTCCCTAAGAAGCAAGGAGGGAAAAAAGAACAAGATAACAACCCTGAAGAAAAAACAGGCCGCCGTTAACACACAGAAAAAGGCCTGAGAGGAAACGACGGCCTATCAACAGCAAACAACAACTGTAATGAGTACAGGGGATAAGTCAAGTAAACACCAACTAGTAATGAAAATTAGCCTAAACAAACAATTTTTACAGAAAAAATTAACTGCTTAGCCTGAGCCAGCAGAAAACAATCTTGAAGCTGCAAACGAGATCTGGGTAGCTACCGCTATGCATGCTGGGATAAGGGGTTAACCTCGAGGCAGTAAGAACTCTTTGAGCTTTAGAAGTGGCAGAGTCGGAGCAGAGATCGGCTCCGAACCCAACCAGAAAGAAGGAAGGTGAGATGAACAACATAACATTGCATGTTAGACATATTCCTAACATGTTGGTCTGAGCAAAAATGAGATGACAACAGTTTATGTGCAGTTAAAGCTTGGTCTGCTAAATGTGGAGATAGCCTCATAGCAGTTAGTTGTAGGTTCAAAGCATGCAGCAACAGGCAGTTTATTATGCCACACCCATACAATTTAAACTGCAAATACAAAATCTTGGAAGAATGCATGGAACAAATGAAGATCAAAGGAGGTGAAAAACAAGTCACCGTTCAGCATGAAAAGGAGATGCTCTCTCTTTGCCAGATGCACATTAACAGTAAAAGTAAAAGAAAAAAGCAGCTGCAGATATGGATGCTAGTACTAAATCACTGCATCAGTATAAAGAGGAAAATGGTTTTGACAGCTATCCTGAAAGACTTGCTCATAAAAAAGTTTAGAATACTTTAAAAAAGGCAGAGGACAGAGTTAGTGTCTGTGACTTAATGGCAGAACTAGGCACCTACTTTAATATTCTTGTCAGTGAGTTATCTAATTAGTGCATACAAATGTTGTGAGACCTTGTGATGAAGGAGCAAGTATTCCAAATGTTGCCTAATGATGAGAGCCTGGTTGAGAGGCAGGGAGTCCACCACTGCTAAGAAAACAGAGGAAAAAAGGTGACATCTGTTGAGCTAGGCACAACCACAAAAAAGTGGGTTACCCATTAGAATGCCTGGTATAAAAGTACCAAAAGGGTGCAGACTATGACTTTACAGCCAGCTCCACAGACAAGAAAAAAAGCCAATGGTTCTAGTATTTGCCAAGGTCTATGGATAGAACCAAAGGGGACATATATGGCTCGAAAATCCAGAGAAATGGGGTGAAAAGCAAAAGTCAAGACACAGGTGGCATCACTGTAATGGCTAGGTGTCTTGAGACCAAATATGTTCCAGACTATCTTAAGATTATCTTATTGAGGTGAAGAATAATACAAAAATATTACTAACAGAGATCTCATAATTATTGCTAAGCCTGCAGTAGTTAAAAAATCTTGCCCAGGCAATCCACTCCACGTAAGATCACAGGAAGGGGATATTATCCAAGTACCAATGCCCAAACTTTATTTGGACATGTAAGGTTGGGGAAGGGGATGTGAGGCAGTGTCTAATGACATCCCTGCAGATGTTTGAATTGATTTTGATGACTACTGCATTTACAAGTAGCCATGCATAAAACAATCACTTGGGAAAGGCACCACAAGGATGGCCCAAACAGTGTCCATACTTCTCAGCAGAGAATAATGATGTGGCTACTTTGAGAACACAGCTACCCAGTCTTGTGAGAAAAAAGAAGTTATGTACTCACAATAATGTTCCATGCTTGTTGTCCATATTCTCGCCTTCATTCTAGTATGTGGCCGAGCATCGGTTCTGACTCGGCCACATACTAAAGCTTGACAGCTTTCACTGGCTCGAGGCTACACCCTATCCCAAGATGCCTAGCGACAGTTACCCAGATCTCGTTTGTATGAAACCAGTCACTAGACTATCCAACCCACTATGGTAAATACAACCAAACTCTCTGTCTATAACTCATGAGGCCCAAAGGGACTCAGAGAACTCATAGCCAATTTCAAAAAATTCCTCTCGATCTTCCAGGAAAAGGAAGGAGGGTGATGCAAGAATGAAGGCAAGAATATGGACAACAAACATGGAACGTTATGGTGCATACATAACTTCTTTATACTATGTTTTCCTAATCTTGCCTTCATTCTTGGTGGTTGGGACAGCATCCCCAGCACCTACTTCTCAGGTGGCCCAAGGGAATAACATCTTCAGAACAGTGGAACCAAAGGATGCCCTGTTCCAGGAGGCCACATCTACTTTGTAATGAGTGATAAAGGTACGAGGGTTAACCCATGTGGCTGCAGCACAAATTAAATCCAAAGAAAGTCTGGCTTGAAAGGCAGTGGAAGTAGACATAGCTCTAGCTGAATGACTTCAAAGTTTTCCCTGGCAGCTGCTTGTGCTGAGAGTTCTAAACATAAGAAATAGTGTCTGTAAGCCATTTAGATAAAGTGACTTTTGAAAATGAAGTTCCTTTTCTATTTTCTGAGAATGAAACAAACAGTTGGTCAGATTTTCTAAATTCTTTAGTCCTATGTAAGTAAAAACGTAACTGCCTATGAACATCCAGTTGGTAAAGCTTGTATTCTGCCTTGTTGCCATGATTGGGAAAAAATACAGGCAACTCAACAGACTGATTTGAATTGGACTTGGAACATACTTTTGGCAGAAAAGAAGGATTTGTCCTGAGAGAGATATTGTCTTTGTGAAAGATCAAATCGCTAACGATTCTGAAACCCTCTAGCGGAAGTACTGGCTGTTAGAAAGATTGTCTTCCAAGTTAAGAACTTTAGTGAACAAGGGGAGGCTGGTTCAAATCGAGGGCGAATTAAAGAAGCTAGTACCAAATTTAGATCCCAAAGAGGTGGTTGTTCTCTTATGGGAGGTCTTAGGAAAAATGCACCCCTCAGAAAAGCTTTGCATAATCTGTGAGACAAAATATTGGATCCCATGTCTCCTACACGGTAGTTAGATATGGCAGCTAGTTGTACTCGTATCGTGGCTGCAGCCGCACCTTGATTAAAGGTTTCTGTTAAAAATTCAAGAATTGCTGATATAGGGGTAGTAAAGGGGTCTATATGGTTTTTGTCAGCCCAACAAGAAAATCTCTTCCATTTGCTCGCATAAAGTTTCCTAGTTGTACTCTTGTGCGACGGAACCAGAATGTGGCGCACTGCTGGGGATAATTCTGGAAGCCTGGCTAAGATGGGAAGTGGATGTCAGCTTGAGGGTTTGAATAGAGGGGTGCAGCGGTCCTGACTGATGAGTCAGAAGATCTGGTACTGGGTCCAGGATCCAAGGCTCATCCTGAAGATAGGGCCAAAGAAAGGGGAACCATATCTGACGAAGCCAGTACGGAGTGATGAGAATTAGCCTGAAACTCAACGATTTGGCTTTCTGAAGAACGTTGGGTATTAATGGAAACAGGGGAAAAGCATAAAGAAGTCCCAGGGGCCAATCGTGCACAAGTGCATCCCTTGGTGACTCCCCCAGTGGGGAATTAGGGCAAAAAAGCTGCTGCATTTAGAGTTCATGGACGTGGCAAAGAGGTCGCAGCAAGGCTGGCCTCACTTGCGAAAAATTTGGTTCGGAATTTCCTGTTTCAGAGACCACTCATAAGGCATAAGAATTGCCCTGCTTAATTTGTCCACTATCATGTTGGATTTCCCTGAGATGTGCATTGCAATCAAAAAACATTGAGAAGATATTGCCCACTGCCATATTCTTAGACCCTCTCGGCACAGGGGGTAAGATCTGGTTCTGCCTTGTTTGTTGATTTACCACACCATATTGTCTGTTTGTACTGCAATCGTTCCTGGTGGAAGAAAGGTCTGGAATGCCTGCAATGCCAGAAGCACCGCTCTCGTCTCTAGGACATTGATGTGCAAGTGGTATTCCTGTTCCTGCCAAGTTCCTTAGATAGTCTGTCCCAGATAATGCCCCCCCACCCTATCTGGGAAGTGTCTGTGGTCACTGTAGCTACAGGTTGGGGGAGAACAAATGGTCTGCCTATTGTTACCTGTGTGGACTGAAGCCACCATCACAGAGCCCTCTTGCAGATGTCCGCAATTAGAAGAATCTTGTGTGACATGGGTAACTTCCTGCATGGACCACTGAGCAAAAAATAGCCACTGTAATAGTCTCATGTGTAGACAAGCTAGTGGCACTAATGTTATTGCAGCTGCCACTAAACCCAGAACTTTGAAGACAAACTTTGCCTGTACTTTCTTCTTTATGATCAAGATTGATACCCGATGGCGTAGCTTCAGTACTCTTTCATGAGGCAGTTTTGTTACAATGTCTTTTGCGTTTAAGTCTGCCCCTATAAAGGTAATATGCTGTGAAGGCAGCAAGGCAGATTTTTCGAAGTTTATAGTGATTCCTAACTCTGAACAAAGATGAATGGCAGTGTGCCTTGCTTTGGTCAGTAAATGCTTGGTAGTTGCGGTTAGGAGCCAGACGTCTTAAGTACGGAAATACTTGGAATCCTTTACGTCTCAGGTGAGCTGTGACTACTGCCATGCATTTACTCTGGGGGCTGTAGTGAAACCAAAAGGCAGAGCTCTGAACTGGTAATGACTGGCTCCAAGCCTGAAGCACAGATATCTCCTGGATTGCCTGGCCATCTTTACGTGTTAGTATGCATCCTGAAGATCTATAGAGCACATCCAATTGCCTTTTCCCAGAAAAGGGAGTACAGACTGCAGTGTCACCATCTGAAACTTTGTTTTCTTTACGGACTTGTTTAGTCTGCTGAGATCCAAAATGGGCCTCCAGTTCCTTGTCTTCTTTGGAACTAAAAAGAATCTTGAGCAAGTTCCGGATCCGATTAGGTCTGTGGGGACTTCTTGGATTAATTTTTCTTAGCAACTTCTGAATTTCTAGGGTTGCTTGATCCCTTTGACCGAGTGGTATTGTCTGGGATAGACTTTGGTGGAAGGGGTGGAAAGGAGAAAAGAATATTGTATGCCCTGGATATGATTGACCACACCCATTTATCTTGAATGATGTCCACCCAGGCTTTTGGGTATAGTGATAATCCCCCCCCCTCCCCAACTGCCTCCAGAGCTGGACAGGCAGGCCTCCTTTCAGGAGCGCTGGAAGGGCCTACCACAGAACGTATCTTTGTCACCCTGATTCTGCGGACCCCCTTTGCTGCGTGGGTGGCGGCTTCCATTGTTATTTCTCCTTCTGCCCCTGGGGGAAAAATCACCATGTGCATCCAGGGAAGCTGTTTGGGACTTCCAGAACCACATTTTCCCATCCTTCTGACCCTTGGGATATGGTCTGGTAGGGACGGAAAAACATACTCCCACGGCAGACAAAATTTTTCCATCTTGTTCGCACCTGGTAAGAGTCTCTTTCACTTTTGGCCCAAACAAAGACGAGCCTTCAAAAGGGGCATTGATAAAGGAAGACTTGAAGGGTTCAGCAAACTCACAAAGACGCATCCAGGAATGTCTCCTCAGAGCTATTCCTGTGCCTGCTGCCCTGCTTGCTCCATTGGCCGCATATGAAATGAGGCACATAAAGGAGTTTATTACAGAATTTAAGGAAGCAAGCTGAGAGTTTACCTTGTCAGGTATCCTGCAGCTGTAGTACCCTGGAGGGTATCTTTTAGCTCCTTGAAGAGATCCCTCGAGTTCCCTCTGAAGTCTAGTAAAGTGGGATAAGTAATTCAGTGACTTAAGGGTAAAGGCCGCTGAAAAAAACATATGCTTCCCGTATCTGTCCATCTTATGAGTATCCTTATTCGGCGGATGGACAGATGAAGTTTCAGCTAATTCCTTCTTGGTGGCCACTGCTGCCACCAACATAGCATCTACTGGGACACCTTTAGTCAGAAATTGCTTATCCTCCGGGGCTGTAATAAATTTCTTGGACCTCCTTGTAACCG
Organism: Protopterus annectens; assembly: GCF_019279795.1. NCBI lineage: Eukaryota > Metazoa > Chordata > Ceratodontiformes > Protopteridae > Protopterus > Protopterus annectens. The sequence goes on from NC_056731.1 coordinate 1,814,175,822, forward strand.
GTTCCACAAATTCTGGAGAGCCCCACGCCTTTCGACTGACTACACCAAGGAGCTAGTCGAAAGGCAGAGACACCCAAGAGGTGGAGGGTTGAGATCTGAATGCCTCCAGGTATACAGACTCATCTTCAGAAGGGGAGAAGGTCTTTCAGCTACCTTTCTGCTTCAGGATCTCTAACATGTCTGAAAAGGAAACATCCTCAGAAGGTGACTGTGGGGACCCTTCTGAATCCTCTAAGTCCGTATCCAACATGACAGACTCAGGGGAGTCTAGGTGTTTCCTCTTACAAGTTCTCTTCTGAGGGACATCCTCAGACGGATACTCTGGGGAGGTTTCAGAATAGTGTCTCTCACCCATTGGGGCATTCTGGGGCACTGGATCTTTATGCTTGGGCTGGAGAAATGGTGTGAAGGTAGACACTGGCCCTTTAGGGGGAAGAGTGACTGGAGTCAAGGGTGGAGCAGTCTGAGGGGACAGTGCACACTCCATCACCTCAAAGGCACCACAGTCCCTGCCCAAGAGAGCCTCTATCTCTGAAGAACCCGGAGACCTCTTCCGCACCAAGGATGATGGCTCAGAGGCTGATGTGGGTGCCGATGTCCCAAGTGGAAGAGTCGGATCCAACAAGGATCCGGTTTGACCCCCCCCCCCCGGAACCAACAAGGGAGTGTTGGCTCCCAGATCCTTTGATAGAAGGCAACATCGATGAGATTGGAGTGGAAGTCGGAACTGAGACACCGGGAGAGGGTTTTGGATCTGACGGTTCCATCACAAGGACCTTCAGGCACTCCGGGTCCGAACTCATCAGAGTCGAAGGAGGAATGGAAGACAAGGCAGGTTTGGTAGTTGGCTCCACATCTTTCTGGGCTGGGCTCAAGAGAATTTTTGCTAAGGCCAGTGTCCAGAGCAACTTCTTAACCACCCACTCCACATCATTGTCTGATAAGCTCCTGGAAGATCGAGAGGAATGGGTGGATGATCTATGTTTACCAGCCACCGACTGCAGAAGAGGTGACTGTGGCACCAAACAGACCAGCTCCAAGGATGGTGACCGGCTCCTTTTTTGGCAACGAGTCAGTTCCAACAACACAGGTGGAACAGAGGGAGTCTTGGACTTCTCGGACACGACAGACTTTGGATCAGAAGCTACTTGTTTTTCAGTGTCTGTCGGCTCAGAAACCGGAAACAAAGCTGATTTGTTAGAGGACTTATCCGAAGATTTTGAGGCCTGATTCCCTTCAATGACCGTCTCAAAAGGTCCCTTCAACAAGCCCCTGAGTATCAGTTTGTTTTTCTGCTCCTGCAGGATCCTAGAGCTAAAGCCGTGGCATATAGAACAGGAATTCTGCAGGTGAATGGCTCCTAAACAATAAGCACAACTAGTGTGTCCATCTGGCAACATGTTTTGTGTGCACGAGTCACACTTTTGAATCCAGACTGTTTTGTCTCTTTAGTAGAATCCTTAGACATTTTGAAGATTAGATACAACTATAGTCAACAATGCTAAGAAAAAAAAGGACACAACTATAATACACATCCCTTATACAATACAGTATCCACCAACAAACACAAGACAAAAAATGTTTTTTTTAAACATTCATTGGGAAAGAAAAGGGGGGGGGGGGCTAAAGGAGAGGTCTCCAAGTTAAATGACTATCTCCTCTGACCCGAGGAGACGCCTCTAACTAAAACGGTAAAACCTTCAAAGTTTAGGGAGTAAAAAGACAGTCCTCTAATAAAAACGGGCTAAATAAAAGGGAACAAAAAAGAATCCTCTAACTCAAATGGATTCTTCTAAGGAGATAAAACTAAATTTAGACGGGTTAGTAAAGAAAGGCCTGAGAATAGAGGACGGCC